>NW_016107325.1:579371-586077 GCF_001604975.1 Cebus imitator | reverse complement strand
AAAAAAAAAAAAAAAAAAAAAAAAGAAACCCTGGGAGGAAAACTATCATGATGGGTCGCTATGTACCTGTGAGCACAACACAACTCTAGGGAATATTCGTTAAATTCTAACCTATCTCAGCTGTGCTCCTGGTGTTGTACGTTGCTCAACTGAAAGTCAGATTGTGGTGACCTTGGCAACCTGCTCATCATAAATCAGAAATGGCTGTCTGAGATATGTAGGCAAAGAGGGGCCAAAGAGAACTATCATGAATCTCCCTCCTTCCATGTGTAATGGAAGGAATTTGAAAAGTTCTCACATACCTTCATTAGGGGAATGCAGAAGGAAGATGTTGATTGTTGAGTTAAACAGGAGCCAGATAAAGCAATGAAGATTTGTGATGACAATGAGAAAAGAAGGGTCCTGAACAGCAAGGGGGCAAACAAGTTTCCTGGAAGAAATCACTATTCCCTTCTCTAAAAAGAGATCAGACCATGAGTGAAACTGCAGCACTGAAGCCAGTGAGGACAGAGACTGCTTGCTCCCCGAGGCTAGCAGGATGAGACACTGAAAGGGAAATGGGGCACAGGAACCAAAGGCCCCATTTTCAATGACATGAGCCAGGGCCAGCTTACCCTTACACCCAGATGCCATCTTGAGAAGGAAGAGAGGTGCCTTGAAAGGGAGCTGAACTTTGAATTGTTTGCATATTTACCAGAAATGGATGATTATAGCCAGAGGAGACAAAATTACTATTATTTGATAAGATGGGGGTGAGGAAGGTATTAATTTTTCCCCATTATTTTTACAATAAAGATTAAAAAAATTAAGATACTCGTCTCCCATCCCTCAATTCTGAGTTTGTAGCATTAAAATTGTATGTGTGTGTGTATACATATCAGTCACCTTCATATGCTATATGAACCTAACTATAAAACAAAATAATCTAGGAGGTTTAGATAAAGTAGTAACAAGATTCTTTATAGCTAGCTAGAAATAATCTAATTTTATTCAAACCTGTGTGCTCTTTTTGTTTTCTTAACTCTGAAAGAGGATTGCCCACTATGGAAGTTCAGTAATTTGTGTAATTGGAGCTCTTTATATTTTATTGATCTACTTTCAAGGTTCATTTGGATTTTGAATATATAGTGCTTTCAATAATTAAAGAAGGATTAGTTTTATTGCTCTGAGTTGGAATCCATTTTATTTTCCAAATGTATTACATTTCTGCACTGTGTACAGAAAGCAGAGGCCTAGATGTTTTTTCACTGGCTCAGTGAGTTAGTTACCAAGCACTAAAAAAGTTGCTTTTGGGTTTTCCACAGAAAATGAGGTAAATGAGATCTTTTATATGTATAATATGTTAAACTCAAATTAAGATTTTTAGCAATAATTTTAAAAGTTGGTTCCATCTGTTAAGGTTTTGGTTTCACTTTTTGTTTCTTGTTGACTCTAGAAAAATCTCCTCTAACAACTGTGTTTCTGGGGATAGCCACATAGGATTTTAAAAATGTTTATCAGCTTCTGTGTCTCATCACTTATAAATGAGGGCCACGATGGGCCGACCAACCAATGTGACTCTGACAGCTTATGCCATCAGATTGTCAGCACTGTTTGGGCTAAATAACTTTAGCTTGACATCATTAATTGTGGTTGACACTAGTAGTATTAAAATTGCTTTTATTGTGAAAATGTGGGATTTTTCTGATACACAGGAAAGGGCACATATCTTCCCCATTTCTGAGGTCCTAGGCTGTACAGGACTAGATACTAATAGAGTTATTTTGTTTATTTATTCTTTGTTTAGTTTGGGAGGGCAGAGAAAAGACATTTTGATAGTATGACAGAGGAATTATGCAACAGAGGCAATTACTCTCAGCTGTAAAGGGCTTGATTTGTGTTATAGATTATTTTTAGTGGGCGCTGGACTAGGAAAAACACTTTTCCTTCGTCTCTTTCACCAAAGTCTGGATCTCTTTTCCTCCTTCTTCATTTTGCCAGAAGAGAAAGTATATGGGCCAAAGCATAGTGGAGGAAGACACAGAACCCTGGTAGAACAAAGAGGGAATAAAGTGTAGGGAGACTTAGGAGGACAAGGAGAGGAGACATCAGAGAAGGAAGAACTCCTTAATGTCCAAAGCAAGCAGACTCACAGGGAATTATGGGCAACTGCTGGAAGAAATAACTATCTTGCACCATCTTTTGGACATTCTGTGTTTTTGATTGTCCAATAGTAGTGTTTCATGTAATGGTCTGTGCATTTTCACTCTTTCTAATATTAATGGTAGAGCTTCATATCTTGTGTGTCTCTCTTCCTTAGTATAAACCATTAACTTGAGGATTATGTCACCTTAGTTTTCCACAAGTACCTTACATAGTATCTGTGCTACACATTTACACATTCTCAGTTAATAACCAAGTTACAGTGGGTGATATTTCAAAATTACGTATTTGTTCTTTATGACTCTGAAGTATTTGAATTATAGTTTTTGGCCATTTGGTCCTTCTAGGGAACTTTAAGATCCAAGATAATCAAGATGTAATTTGATATAAATCTCTTTAAAAGTAAACTCCAAATGTTAAAAGAGATTTTCTTTAGATTATAAAGAAAAAGAAACTTGAAAAAATTTCAGGTGTTTTAGCTTATTGTATTAGTCCATTCTCACACTGCTATAAAGGACTGCCCAAGAAGGGGTAATTTGTAAAGGAAAGAGGTTTATTAATTCGCAGTTCCACATGGCTGGGGAAGCCTCAGGAAACTTACAATCATGGTGGAAGGCACTTCTTCACAGGGTGGCAGGAGTGAGAATGAGTGCCAAGCAAAGGGGAAAGCCTCTTATAAAACCATCAGATCTCATGAGAACTCACTATTATGAGAACATCAACATGGGGGTAACCACCTCCATGATTCAATTACCTCCCACTGGGTCCCTCCATGTAGATATTATGGGCACCTACATGTCATGGATGAGATTTGGGTGGGGATACAGCTAAACCATATCATTCTGCCCCTAGCCCCTCCTCAATCTTGTGTCCTCACATTTCAAAACATAATTATGCCTTTCCAACAGTCCCCCAAAGTCTTAAGTCATTTCAGCATTAATCCAAAAGTTCAAGTCCAAAGTCTCATCTGAGACAAGGCAAGTCCCTTCTGTCTATGAGCCTGTAAAACCAAAAGCAAATTAGTTAATTCCTAGATGCAGTGGGGGAACAGCATTGAGTGAACACAACCATTTCAAATGAGAGAAATTGGCCCAAATGAAGGGGCTACAGGCCTTATACAAGTCTGAAATCCATTGGGGCAGTCAAATCTTAAAGCTCCAAAATTAATCTTCTTTGACTTCATGTCTCACATCCAGGTCATGATGATGCAAGAGGTGGGCTCCCATGGCCTTAGGCAGCTCTGCTCCTGTGGCTTTGTAGGGTACAGCCCTCCTCCCAGCTTCATTCATGGGCTAACATTGAGTGTCTGTAGCTTTTCCAGGAGTATGGTGAAAGTTCTTGGTGGAACTATGATTCTCCAGTCTTCAGGATGGTGACCCTCTTCTCACAGCTCTACTAGCAGTGCCCCAGTGAGGACTCTGTGAGGGGCCTCTAACCCTCACATTTCTTTTCTGCACTGCCCTGGCAGAGGTTCTCTATGAGGGCTCCACTCCTGCAGAAAAGTTCTTCTTGGACATCCATGTGTTTCTATTACAACCTCTGAAATCTAGAATGAGGTCCCTAAACCTCAGTTCTTGACTTCTGTGCACCTGCAGGCTCAACACTACATGGAGGCTGCCAAGGCTTGGGGCTTGCACCCTCTGAAACCATGAGCTGTACCTTGACCTCTTTTAGCCGCTCCTGGGACACATTGCACCAAGTCCCAAGACTGCACACAGCAAGGCACTGGCCCCAGCCTATGAAACCACTTTCTTCTCCTAGGCCTCTGGGCTGTAATGGGAAGGGTTGCAATGAAGACCTCTGACATTCCCTGGAAGCATATTTCCCACTGTCTTCATGATTAACATTTTGATCCTTGTTCTGTTTGCAAATTTCTGCAGCCAACTTGAATTTCTCTTCACAAAATGGGTTTTTCTTTTTCTGTCATATCATTATGCTGCAAATTTTCTGAACCCTAATACGCTGCTTCCCTTTTAAACATAAGTTCCAATTCCAAACTGTAACTTTGTGAATACATAAAACTGAATGCTTTAAGAATAATGCAGGCCATGTCTTGAATGCTTTGCTGCTTGGAAATTTCTTCTGCCAGATACCCTAAATCATCTCTCTTAAGTTCAAAGTTCCACAGATATCTAGGGCAGGAGCAAGATGGTGCCAGTCTCTTTGCTAAAACACAGCAGACCACCTTTATTGTAGTTCTCAACAAGTTCTTTGTCTCCATCTGAGACTACCTCAGCCTGAACTTCATTGTCCACATCACTATTAGCATTTTTGTCAAAGCCATTAAACAAACAAACAAACATGTAAGCATATGTTCCTAATATCATATGTTATATGTGCTGGGAAACCAAAAAAAAATTGCATGACTCACATTATTGGAGTGTTTGCTTTATTGCTGTGGTCTAGAACTGAACTCACACTATCTAGGAGGTATGCCTGTTATATTAGTTCATTCACATGCTGCTATAAAAACATACCTGAGACTGGGTAATTTATAAAGAAAGAGGTTTAATTGACTCAAAATTCCTAATGGCTGAGTGGACTCAGGAAACTTACAATTATGGCAGTAGGTAAAGAGGAAACAAGGCATATCTTACAGGGCAGCAGGAGAGAGTGGGGCCAGGAAAGGAAATTATCATACTTTAAAACCATCAGATCTCATGAGAACTCACTTGCTATCATGAGAATAGCATGGGAAAAATTGTCCTCATGATTCAATCACTTCTCACCAGGTCTTTCCCTCAACACCGGGGGATTACTTGATTCCATGTGACTTCTGAGTCTAGGCCACTGAAGGATAGAGCTTCTGCCTGGTTCTTTCTCTCAAATCATATCAGACATTCTAGAGGAGTCCAGCAAACGTGGGGAAAATTAAGTAGTCTTATGGAGAGACTTAGAGAAAGACTAACCACATCCTTCCACCGCCAACCATCATCAAGTTTTTGGTCATGGGAATGAGCCACTTTGGAAGAATGTCCAGCCCAAGTTCAAAACAATAGCCCCAGCCAGCATTTCGAATCCAGCATCATTAGAGTCTCTAAGGCAGAACCACTCAACTAAGCTGTTCCTGAATTCCTAACCTAGAGAACTCCTGTGAGATTCAAAATATTTATTGTTGTCTTAAGCTACCAAGTTTTAGGGGAATTTGTTTCACAGCAATGAATAACTATTACATGTGAAAGGAAAAGGCTAAAATTTACATAGTGCTTTTAAAAATAAAGATTATAAATCAATCAGTTTGATTTTGGGCCAACATCTAGATCAGGGACATTAGTTCCAGTTCCTTATTTCGGAATCCAAATATGAAATAACACATATTTTTAAGCTTAGTCTTTGGGTGCCTTAGGTCTTTTCTTTGTAAATATTAGTTAATGAATCTACCAATATCCAAGTCATTTAAGAAAGCTTTGGATTCATGGTAGTAAATTCCCTCTTCTTTTATCTGCAATGAAATTAGTTTAATTTTGTACCTTAACATTCTAATTATCTATCCTCCTTTCTGTATTTCAATCATGTCTATATTCATACCTTGTCTAATACTCTGTGGAATATTTAGGAATGTAAGCCTCCAATCTGACAGTAAAGTAACATTTTTAAAAGGTACTATTTACAGTATATCATCTAAATTCTTTTGCTTCTTGCAAAATGACTAAGGCCCTGAGTATCTCTACAATAGTATATTTTGTCCCTATCCCACTTCTTATGGTCAAACTGATTACAGTGCTCCAATCAAGCTAGCTGTTTCAAACTTCTAATTGGCCTCTGCTTGGAATACTGTTTCCCTCTTGTTCATTATTCTTGAGTACTTGTTGTGGGCAGAGAATCATTCATACTCTTTAATTGCTAAATGTGGGTTTGTTCCTGAAGGGAATTTATAATCCAGGAGGGGGATTAATTAACTGATTCCAAACAGAAAATCACAAAGTGTAACCCTTGCAAACAAAACTTCCATAATAAAGACTCTTGTACTTGTGTAATTAAATCTTCAGCACAATTGCCATCAAACATTAGTAGAAATAAGAATCATTCTAAGAGTTTGGCGATATGCAGTTACCTAAACCCTATTATTTGAGATCCTAACTTCATTGGTCTGTGGGCCAAAGAACTGTCATTTTTTATTTTAAAAGTTCCACAAAAGCATTAAAGACCTTGTAAAAGGTCAAACTTTATTGTTTAGGACAGGCAATAAATGATGAGTAAACTTGTAAGCCAAACTATGTATTTAGTAACCAAAGTGAATCTTTTCTCAGTAGCAAAAACTGAACAATAAAAAGTTGGGGCTGGGCATGTTGGCTCACACCTGTAATCCAAGCACTTTGGCAGGGCTAGGCAGGCAGATCATTTGAGGTCAGGAGCTCAAGACCAGCCTGGCCAACATGGTGAAGCCCTATCTCTACTAAAATACAAAAAATTAGCCGAGTGTGGTGGTGCGTGCCTGTAATCCCAGCTACTTCGGAGGCTGAGGCTGGAAAATCACTTGAATCTGGGAGGTGGAGGTTGCAGTGAGCTGAGATTGCACCACTGCACTCCAGGCTGGGTGACAGAGAGAGACTCCATCTCAAAA
>NW_016107325.1:538736-579357 GCF_001604975.1 Cebus imitator | reverse complement strand
AGACAAAATAGACTTTAAAATTTAAAATGTTGCTAATGATAAAGATGGGCATTTAATAATGATTAAGCAGTGAATCTATCAGGAAGAGAGAACAATTATAAACATGTATGCAAATGACAACAGAAAATTTAAATACAAAAATAAAAGTAAAAAAAGAAAATGTTAAAAATTCTTGTGTGTCAAAGGACACTATGATGAAAGTGAAAAAACAAACAATTTAGTGAGAAAAAAATGTTGGCAAATCATATATCTGATAAGAGGCTTTTCTCTAGAATATATAAAGAGCTTTTGCAACTCAGTAATGAAAAGACAACAGCCTAACTGAATGTGGGTAAAGGATTTAGATAAACGTTTCTCCAGAGAAGACATGCAAATGGCCAATATGAACAATACACAATGATGCACATAACATCATTATTAATCAAAGAATATCCAGTAAATTATTAAATTATTATTAATGATGTTAATTACTGAATTATATTAAATAATTAAGACATTATATATGCAATCAAAACCCCAATGATAGCACTTCATATTCACTAGAATGATTATAATCAAAATGTCTGCTAATAACAAATGTTAACAAGGATGTTGAAAAATAAGACCCCTCATATGCTGCTGGTGGAAATGTAAAATGATGCAGTCACTTTAGGAAATAGGCTAGGAGTTTTTCAAAAAGTTAAACAAAGAGTTAACTTATGACCCAGTAATTCCACTCTTCGAAGAGAAATGAAAGCATATGTTAATTCAAAAACTTGTACATAAATATTTATAGAAGCATTATTTATAATAGCCTAAAGTAAGAAATAACCCAAATGTACACCATCTGATGATGAAAAGACAACATGTGTTATATCAATACAATGGAATATTAGGCCATGAAAAAGAATGAAGGTAATACATGCTACCTTCATGCTACCTGTGTGAATGATTCTTAAAAATGTTCTACTAATTTGAAGAAACTAGATACAAAAGACTTCATATTATATGACTCCATTTACATAAAATCTCCAGAACAGGCAAATATGTGAATATAGAAAGTGGTTGCTTAGGGCTGGGACGGGGGCTTAGGGGTAGATAGGAAGATTGAAAGGTGATAGCTAAAAGCATCTTTTCAAGAGTTTCTTTCCCAGGTGATAAAAATGTTCTAAAATTTACTGTATGGTAATCTGTGTGAATATAAAAAAATACTGAATTCATAGTTTATGTTGGTAAATTGAATGGTGTATGAACTATATCTCAATGAAACTGTTACCAAAAAGTTCAACTAACATTGACAACTTGCTTTCAGACCCTTAAAGTGTATTTTGTAGATACAAAAATTTTATCTGTGATAATTTTCATATTTGTATTTTATGTTAGAGTCATGTTAGAGCATATATACTTTCAAACTTCAAGATGAAAGTTTTCCAAGGAAATTTTTGTTAGAATTGTAAGAACAGAGTTGGGCTAAGTAGGGAAGGCTGTAGGTAGGAACTTTTACTCAAATGCAACACATATTGGCTGTTTACATATAAGCAAAGACATCATAAAATCACAAGCCAAGAGCAATCTAAGTCACAAGCCAAAAAAATAAAACCTTGACAAATTTGAGGATTTTTTTCTCTTCAAAATAAAACATAAAGCAATTTCTTAACTTTGTGGATAAAATCTCAGAATACAGATAATGATGTTTTATAAAACATGTTAAAGCACGCATATCAATGCCAAACCTTCCCATCCCCAGGACACTTTCCTGAAAACTTTTTGCAGGTCTTTTTGACTTTTTTTTCCCCTTTTCCTTTGCCTTCTATCTAAGTCTATCATTAAGGATTATTATATATTATTTAAAAAGTATTAAAAAACTTTAAAAGACTATAATATTTTATAAAAAGTGGCTTCTTAGATTCTTATCTTCTCATTAAAAGTGTATCACTTAAAAATCTCAATATATTTTTTGACATTTATTTAGGCATAATTGATAAATAGAAAATTTATGTATTTAGGATAAACAGCTCAACTCAATGAAATAAGATAAGAAGGCAAGATTAGAGAAAAATGTGAAAAGAAATAAACAAAGCCTCCAAGAAATAGGGGATTATGTGAAAAAACCTAATCTACATTTGATAGGTGTATCTGAATGTGACGGGGAAAATGAATCCAAGCTGGAGAACACTCTTTAGGATATTATCCAGGAGAAACAGCAAGGCAGGCCAACATTCAAGTCCAGGAAACACAGAGAACACCACAAAGATATTCCTCAAGAATAGCAGCCCCAAAGCACATAATCATCAGATTCATCAGGGTTGAAATGAGAAAAAAATGCTAAGGGCAGCCAGAGAGAAAGGTAGGGTTACCCTCAAAGGGAAGCCCATCAGACTCACAGCAGATCTCTCATCAGAAACCCTACAAGCCAGAAGAGAGAGGTGGCCAATATTCAATAACCTTAAAGAAAATAACTTTCAATATAGAATTTTAAATCTAGCAAAACTAAGTTTCATAAGTGAAGGAGAAATAAAATCCTTTATGGACAAGCAATTGCTGAGATATTTTGTCACCATCAGGCCTTCCTTAAAAGAGCTCCTGAAAGAAGCACTAAACATGGAAAGGAACAACCAGTACCAGCCAGTCCAAAAACCTACCAAATGGTAAAGACCATCAACACAATGAAGAAACTGTGTCAACTAATGGGCAAAACAACCAGCTGGCATCAAAATGGCAGGATCAAGTTAACAAAAAGCAATATTAACTTAAATGTAAATGGGCTAAATGCCCCTATCAAAAGACACAGACTAGCAAATTGGATAAAAAGTCAAGACCCATCAATGTACTGTATGCAGAAAACCCATCTCACATAAAAGGACACATAGGCTCAAACTAAAGGGATGGAGGAAGATTTACCAAGCAAATGGAGAGCAAAAAAAAAAAAAGCAGGAGTTGCAATCCTAGTCTCTCAAAGAATAGACTTTAAACTAACAAAGATCAAAAGAGACAAAGAAGGGCATTACATAGTGGTAAAAGGATCAATGCAACAAGAAGAAGTAATGATCTTAAATGTATATGCACCCAATACAGGAGCACCCTGATATAAAAAGCAAGTTCTTAATGACCTACAAAGAGACTTAGACTCCCACACAATAATAGTGGGAGACATTAACACTCCACTGCCAATATTAGACAGATCAACGGGACAGAAAATTAACAAGGATACCCAGAACTTGAACTCAGATCTGGAGCAAGTGGACCTAATAGACATTTACAGAACTCTCCACCCCAAATCCACAGAATATACATTCTTCTCAGCACCACACGGCATCTACTCTAAAACGGACCACATAATTGGAAGTAAATCACTCCTCAGCAAATGCAAAATAATGGAAATAATAACAAACAGTCTCTCAGACCACAGTGCAATCAAATTAGAACTCAGGGTTAAGAAACTAACTCGGAACTGCACAACTTCGTGGAAACTGAACAACTAGCTCTTGAATGTTGACTGGATGAACAATTAAATGAAGGCAGAAATAAAGAGGTTCTTCAAAACCAACAAGAATGAAGACACTATGTACCAGAATCTCTGGGACACATTTAAAACAGTGCCTAGAGGAAAATTTATAGCATTAAATGCCCACATGAGAAGCAAGTCATGTGGGCATGATCTAAAGTCAACACCCTACCATCAATATTGAAAGAGCTAGAGGAGCAAGATAAAAAACAAAACAAAACAAAACAAAAAAACCTCAAAAGCTAGCAGAAGACAAGAAATAACTAAGATCAGAGCAGAACTGAAAGAGATAGAGACACAGAAAATCCTTCAAAAAATCAATAAATCAAGGAACTGGCATTTGGAAAGATCAACAAAACAGACAGACTGCTAGCCAAATTAATAAAAAAGAAAAGAGAGAAGAATCAAATAAATGCAACAAAAAAACGATAAAGGTGATATCACCACTGATTCCACAGAAGTACAAACTACCATCAGAGATTACTACAAACAACTCTATGCACATAAACCAGTAAACCTGGAAGAAATGGATAAATTCCTGGGCACTTGCTCTCTCCCAAGCCTAAACCAGGAGGAAGTTGAAACCCTGAATAGACCAATCACAAGGCTGAATTTGAGGCAGCAATTAATAGCCTATCAACCAAAAAATGTTGAGGTCCAGATGGGTTCATAGCCAAATTCTACCAGATGTACAAAGAGGAGTTGGTCCCACTCCTTCTGAAACTATTCTAAACAATACAAAAAGAGAGAATCCTTCTCAAATCATTACGAGACCAACATCATCCTGATACCAAAACCTGGCAGAGATTCAACAAAAAAAGAAAACTTCAGGCCAATATCCATGATGAGCATAGATATGAAAATTTTCAATAAAATACTGGCAATCTGATTGCAACAGCATATCAAAAAGCTTATCCATCATGGTCAAGGAGGCTTCATCCTGGGGATGCAAGGCTGGTTCAACATATGCAAGTCTATAAATGTAATCCATCACATAAACAGAATCAAAGACAAAAAGCACACTATTATCTCAATAGGTGCAGAGAAGGCCTTTGACAAAATTCAACAGCACTTTATGCTAAAAACTCTCAGTAAACTAGGCAATGATGGAGCATATCTCAAAATAATAAAAGCTATTTATTTTAGTGAATGGGCAAAAACTGGAAGCATTCCCTTTGAAATCTGGCACTGGACAAGGATGCCCTCTCTCATCACTCCTATTCAATATAGTATTGGAAATTCTAGCCAGAGCAATCTGGCAAAAAAAAGAAATAAAGGGTATTTAATTAGGAAAGGAGGAAGTCAAATTGTCTCTATTTGCAGATGACATGATTGTATATTTAGAAGATCTCATCATCTCAGCCCAAAATCTCCTGAAACTGATAATCAACTTCAGCAAAGTCTCAGGATACAAAATCAATATGCAGAAATCACAAGCATTCTTATACACCAATAAGAGACTTAAAGAGAGACAAATCAAAAGTGAACTCCCATTCACCATTGCTACAAAGAGAATAAAATACCTAGGAATACAACTAACAAAGGATGTAAAGGACCTCTTCAAGGAGAACTACAAATCACTGCTCAAAGAAATAAGAGAGGACACAAACAGATGAAAAAACATTCCATGCTCATCATTAGAAAAAATCCATATTGTGAAATTGACCAAACTGCCCAAAGCAATTTATAGATTCAAGGCTATCCCCATCAAGCAACCAATGACCTTCTACATGGAACTTGGAAAAACCACCTTAAACTTTATATGGAACCAAAAGAGAGCACACATATCCAAGACAATCCTAAGCACAAAGAACAAAGCTGTAGGCATCATGCTACCTGACTTCAAACCATTCTACAAGGCTACAATAATCAAATCAGCATGGCACTGGTACCAAGTCAGAGATATAGACCAATGGAACAAAACAGAGGCCTCGGGGCAATGCCACACATCTACAACCATCTGATCTTTGACAAACCTGACAAAAACAAGCAATGGGAAAAGAATTCCCTGTTTAATAAATGGTGTTGGGAAAACTGGATAGCCATGTGCAGGAAGTAGAAACTGGACCCCTTTCTGACACCTAAAATTAACTCCAGATGGATTAAAGATTTAAACATAGGACCTAACACCATAAAAACCCTAGAAGCAAACCTAGGCAAAACCAATCAGGACACAGGCATAGGAAAGGGCTTCATGACTAAAACACCAAAAGCATTGGCAACAAAAGCCAAAGTAGCACATCAGATCTAATTAAACTCCAGAGCTTCTGTACAGCAAAAGAAACAATCATTAGAGTGAACCAGCAACCAATAGAATGGGAAAAAAAATTTTGCAATCTACCCATCTGACAAAGGGCTAATATCCAGAATCTACAAAGAACAAAAACAGAGTTACAAGAAAACAAACAAACTCATTCAAAATGAACAAAGGATATGAACAGAAACTTTCAAAAGAAGACATATATGAGGCCAAAAACATATGAAAAAATGCTCATCATTACTGGTCATTAGAGAAATGCAAATCAAAACCATATTGAGATGCTGTCTCATGCCAGCTAGAATGGTGATCATTAAAAAGTCTGGAGACAACAGATACTGGAGAGGATGTGGAGAAATAGAAACACCTTCACCCTGTTGGTGGGAGTGTAAATTAGTTCAACCATTGTGGAAGACAGTGTGGTGGTTCCTCAAGAAACTAGAAACAGAAATTCCATTTGATCCAGCAATCCCATTATTGAGTATATACCCAAAGGATTGTAAATTTTTCTATTATAAAGACACATGCACATGTATGTTCATTGTGGCACTGTTTACAATAGCAAAGACCTGGAACCAACCCAAGATGTGGCAGATATACACCATGGAATACTATGCAGTCATAAAAAATGATGAGTTCATGTCCTTTGTAGGGACATTGATAAATCTGGAAACCATCCTTCTCAGCAAACTGACACAAGAACAGAAAATCAAACACTGAATATTCTCACTCATAGGTGGGTGTTGAACAATGAGAACACATGAACACAGGGAGGGGAGCATCACACACTGGAGCCTATTGGGGGCACTAGGGGAGTGATAGCGGGGCATAGGGAGGTTGGGGAGAGGTAAGATGGGGAGAAATGCCCAATATAGGTGACAGGGTAATGGAGGCAGCAAACAACCTTGCCATGTATGTACCTATGCAACAATCCTGCATGATTTGCACATGTACACCAGAACCTAAAGTACAATAAAAAAAAGATATATAGCTTTGATGTTTTGATATATGTGTACATCGTGAAATGAACACCACTATCATATTTTAAAACTCCACAGACACATAGAACACTTTTATGTTGACAGCTTCTCTTGGTAGGTTATTGCCTAACTATAATCAGTTTTTTTTTTTTTTTTTTTTTTTTTTTTTTTTTTTTTTTTTTTTTTTTTTTTTTTTTTTTTTTTTTTTTTTTGAGGCCCAGCAGGACTAAGGATTCTTTAAATTTGTACAAAATCTTGAGAAGAGGTAGACATGACTAGAAGGGCAAGCAGACTTGATGTGGGGAGCCTTTGGGAGATGAGGAAGGGAAAGAACATGAATGAGAGAGGGATAAGTGTGTGGTGGAGTGAGTCGACTGCTATGTTGGTGATTTTCATTTTCTTGCTACAGACCATTAGTGCTGATGGCAACTTCTCCCATCGCCCTCTACCTATATATTCTCCTCTGTTAGGTTGCACTTGGTATTTCTGATCGAATCTTCAGGATGTTCCTGAGAGCCAGAATACCCAAGTGCCTAATTAGAATGAAGGTGCTTAAAATCTGCAACCAAATGCTCTAAGAATACAGGAAGAACTGCAGCCTCCAATTCCCATACAGCCATGCTAGTGTTGAAGAGAAAGTCTGGAAGCAGTATGATCTCAGAAAAATCAGTTCACTCCTCTGAAAGCAATTTGCTTTAACCGTAAAGGGGGGTTAATGATAAGATTCACATAATATTGCTGTTGTGAGAATTAAACGAGATGTTATATGTAAAGCTCATGAATAGTTCCTGATACATATAGTTAAAAGTCAATAAATGATAGCCCCATTCTTATTATTGTGTTCAGGTGTTACATAGCCAGGGCACTGGAAATAAGGCCCCCAAACCATATTTTTCCATTCAGACAACCAACAAATGCTGAAAATGTTTTGGTCATCTTAACATCCTATTTAGTCATTTGGAATATTCACTGGAATTACTTTAAATTTCATGAAGACACTTGAAAGACTTGTTAAACACCCATCTTAGTATTTTTTACATGAAATTTCGTATAGCTACAAATGAATAAGAAACACTTTCCCGCTACTTTTTGTATAGCTCCAAATTATTTAACATTTCCAGAAGAACAATTCTGAGATCACTTTAGAGGGTTTCTTGACACAAAATTTATTGAGCAATGCCACACCATTTGTTTAGGAATTAATTATCAGGATTTAACTGTTCAGAGAAGAAAGACAAGTATCTTTTAGATTTTTTCTCCCAAATAACCCCGGGATTTGACATTTCTTGGTACTTATTAGCAGTGAGTCTAAAAAAGTAAATAATCCTATTGACATAGACTCGTATCAGTAAATAAGGGACATTTTGGTTAATAGTCACTATTAACCAAACTATTAACTAACCATAAGTAGTTCTATTCTTTTTACTGAGGAATTTATTTTCTGGTATACATTACTAGAATTTGTATTTTGTATGCTGGCATGGGTAACTGGTTTTAGTTTCTGTCAATGATATAAGAGATTAAAAAAGTAATTTTTTAAGTGAATTGATTTAAAGAACAAAAGAAGAAAATACCAGACAGGTAGTATGTGAATATGGCATGGCAGAACCCAGGCATAGATTTGTGTCTTTAGTTTTCAGTATCTATTATGCACTTAATAAATGCTTTCTGAGCGTATGAATAAGTCAAATTCAATAAGTCAATTCAAAAATTGCTGTCACTAAATTTGCTATTTTGGGTGTGTACTTATGTCTTTGGCTTGCACCTACCTGCCTTTGAGCCTTCCTTATTTCTTTTTTAAATTTTTTTTAATTTTTAACCATTCTTGAACATTTTGAGGTCCAGGATAGGTCTGTATTGAACTTTGTCTTTGCTCTTTAGATCCTTCTTTCTCTACCTGTTGAATGCTCCAATCTCCATTTTCAGGGGCCTTTCCCGTTATATACCTGTTCTATCCTTCAGGACATAGTAAAAGGCCTGACATTTAAGTGCTAAATACAAGTTTAAGATTGATCATAGGTTAACTTAGCGGCTCCCTGTGGCCCAAATCTGGTAAAACTATAAGAGTTGCTTGCATATTTAGATTGGTCAATTCTCAGTCCTCATTTCTCTTCATCTTCTTATCACTTGCCACTCCTTTCTTATTATTCCTTTCTTGAAACACATTTTTCAGCTCAACTCTTAGAATACCGTACTCTACTGCTTTTTCTTTTACCATGTTTGCTAATCCTTCTCAGTCTCTTTTGTTGGTTCTCCTCTTCTTTTCAAACTCTTGGTGTTGATATGCCTAGAGTGTTTGGACTTATTCCTCATTTATTATCATAGTTTTATCAATTCAATTATTTCCCTTGTTAAGGCTAAAAACTTTGGGGTCTTTTTTGAGTCATCTTTTTCTTTCACATTATATACCCAATGCATGAGGAAAATATGTGTGTGCTATTCTGAAATATGTCTAGAATTTGATTACTTCTCTCTACCACACTTTTATCATCTGGATACAAGCAATGATTAGATTATGCCTAGTTTATTGTATTAACCGCTTAAATTACATCTTTACTTTTATCCTTATGCCTGCATAGTTTGTTTTCAAAAGTCTGATAAAAAAAATAGTCATATCCACAGGGAGGGGAACATCACACACCTGGGCCTGGTGGGGGGTGGGGAGCTAGGGGAGAGATAGCATTAGGAGAAATGCCTAATGTAGATGACGGAGTGATGGATGTAGCAAACCACCATGGCAAGTGTATAACTATGTAACAAAACTTCACCCTTTGCACTTGTATCCCAGAATTTAAAGTATAATTTAAAAGAAAGTCATATCATGTCAGGCTTCTTTCACTCACATACTGCTAACAATTTTAATTGCTCTCCATTTCTCTTATATTTATTTTGAACACCTTTATGACATATAACAAACTGTACATACATAAAGTATGCAATTTGATAAGTTTTGACACATGTATACACCCATGAAACAATCACCACAATCAATGTAATGAAGACAACCATAACACAGAAGGTTTCCTCATGCTCCTTGCACTCCATTCTCCCTGTTCTTCCTTTACCCATCCTCATTTCCCAGGCAACCACTCATCTGCTTTCTATTGCTATAGGTTGTTTGGATTTTCAAGAATTTTATATAAAAGGAGCAGCAGAATAGGCACTCTTTCTTATTTATTTATTTGTTTTGGGTCTTAATTCTTTCTCCAGCATACCTATTTTGAAAGTCATCCATGACAACTTGTTTTTGTTTTTGTTTTTTTCTCTTTTATAAGGTTTAGACTTTTCTTTATGTATATATATTTATTGCATTTTAGGTTTTGGGGTACATGTGAAGAACATGCAAGATTGTTGCATAGGTACACACGTGGCGGTGTGACATGACAACTTGTTGTGTACATCAGTTGTCCATTTCTTTTTACTGCTGACTACTGTTCTATTAAATGAATGCACCAGTTTTTGTCTTTCCATTCTCATGTTGATGGATATTTGAGTTGTTTCCAGTTTTTGGTAATGATAAATAAAGCTGTTATTAACATTGATGTGCAAGTCTCTCTCTGACTACAGGTTTCCATGTCTTTTTAATAATTACCCAGGGACAGAATGGCTATTAGTTCATATGGTAGTTGAACGTTTTACTTTTTATAAAACTGACAAACTGTTTTCTGAAGTGTTTCTATCACTTTGCATACCCACCAGCACCATTTGAGAGTTTTAGTTTCTCCGTATTCTTGCCAACGTTTTGTATGGCCAGTTATTTAATCTTAGTTGTTTTAATATATTTGAGGTGATGTATTATCATAGTTTTAATCCATTAGTATTTAAATTATTAGTCATTTATTAGTCATAGTCAAATGTCATTTTATATGCTTATTGGTCATCCCTCTATCCTCATTGCTGAAGTATTGTTAAAATCTTTTGCTTATTTTCTTATTGGGTTGTTTTCTTATTGTTGAGTTTTGAGGGTTTTAAACAAATGACTATTAAATACAAGTGATTTATCAGATGGATTATTTGCAAATACTTTCTCCCAGTTTGTGGCTTCTATTTTCATTATTTTAACAACATCTTTTGAAAAGCATATTACATTTGGATAAAATAAAAGTTATGAATTTAGCAATTTTGCTTTGGCAATTTTACTAAGAAATATTTGCCTAACCTAAAGTCACAAAGATTTTCTCTTATACTTTCTTCCAGAAATTTTGTAGTATGAAGACATATTTTGGTCTATGATTCTTTGTTAGTTAAATTTTTAATAGATTATTTTTTGGAGAAGATTTAGGTTCACAGCAAGGGAAGATACAGAAATTACCCATATGCCTTTTGCTTCTATACATGCACAGCCTCCTTGACTGTCAACCACTTGCACCAGAGTGGTACGTTGGTTACAATTAATAAGCCTAGGTTTATAGGTTATCATTAATGGTACCAGAGTTTACATTAGGGTTTACTCTTGGTGTTATACATTCTATGGATTTGGACAAGTTTATAATGATATATATTCACAATTAATATATCCTGCAGAGTAATTTCACTGCCCCAACGATGCTCTGTGCTCTCCCTATCTTTTCCTTTTTTCTATCCCCTGACAACCACTGGTACTGTCTCCATAGTTTTAGCTTTTCCAGAATGTTATAGGGTTGAAATCATATAGCATGTAACCTTTCAAATTGACCTTTTCACTTAGTAACATGCATTTAAGTTTTCTCCATGTCTTATAATGGCTTAATTGCTAATTTATTTTTAACTCTGAGTAATATTTCATTGCCTGGATGTGTCATGGTTTACTTATTCACTCATCTACCAAAAGGGATTTTGGTTGCTTTGAAGTTTTGGCACTTATGAATAAAGCTGCTATAAACATCTATGTTTAAGTTTTTGTGTGGGAACTATATTTTCAACTCTTTCAGGTAAATACCAAGGAGTACAATTCTTGGATTATACTGTATGAAAGAATATGTTTAGTTTTGTGACGAACTATCAGATGATTTTCCAAAGAAGCTATGCAATTTCACATTCCCACCAGCAATGTGTGAGTTTTTGTTGCTTCAAATCCTCACCAGTATTTGGTGTTGACAGTGTTTTGTATTTGGTCATTCTTACAGCTGTATAGTAGTATCTCACTTTTTAAATTTATAATTGACATGTAATAATTGTAATAGGTAGGTACAAAAGTAGTTGTGGTTTTTTTTATTACTGTCAATGGCAAAAATTGCAATAACTTTTGCACCAACCTAATACATATTTATGGGGTGCAATGTGATGTTTTGACACATGTATTTGTAGTGTAATAATCAAATTGGGGTAATTATCATGCCTACTTTTTAAACATTTATGGTTTTTTTCTCTCACCAACATTACGTGTTCTTTATTTATTCATACATTCATTCAAAAAATATGAGCTGAGTACTTACTACAGGCAGGCTTATAAATTCATAGAAATTTTACTTCAATTTAACTTTAAGTTCTGGGATACACTTCTTAGTGATAAAAGCATTAAAAATCTTCTCTTCTTCTGGCTATCTTTAAACACACATGATGTTACTATTTGCGATAGTCACCTTACTGTGTAATAGAACACTAAAATTTATACTTTCTGTCTACCTGTAATTTTGTACCCATTAATTTGTCCTTTCTGATGAAATACGATGGGGAGCATCTTTTCATTTGCTTATTTGTCATCTGCATATCTTTGATGAGGTGTCTGTTTTTGTCTTTTACCCATTTTAAAATCAGGTGTTTGTTTTCTTATAGTTGAGTTTTAAGAGCTCTTCGTATATTTCGGATAACAATCCTTAACCAGATATGTCTTTTGCAAATATTTCTTTCCCAGTTAGTAGCTTGCCTTTTTATTCTTTTGACAATATCTTTTGCACAGCAACATGTTTAGTTTTAATGAGGTCCAGCTAGCTTATCAATTCTTTCTTTCATGAATTGCGCCTTCATGTTGTATCTAAAAAGTCATTGCCAAATTCAAGATCATTTAGATTATCTCCCATGTTTCCTTCTGGGAATTTTATCATTTTGCATTTTACATTTAGTCATTTTACATTCATTTTGAGTTAATTTTTGTTGAGGGTATAAAGTCTGTGTCTAGATTCATCATTTTGCATCTGGAGGTCTAGTTGTTCTGGCATCATTCATTGATAGGATTATCTTTCCTCCATTGTATTGCCTTTGCTCCTTTCTTAAAGATTAATTGATTAAATTTATATGGATCTATTTATGTGGGCCCTCTATTCTGTTCCATTGATCGATTTGTCTGTTCTTTTGCCAATACCATACTATGTCAATTACTGTAACTTTATAGTAAGTCTTGAAGTCAGGTAGGTAATGTCCTCTGAGTTTGTTCTTCTCTTTTAATATTCAATTGGCCATTCTACGTCTTTTGCCTTTCCATATGAATTTTAGAATCAGTTTGTTGATATTCACAAAACAACTTTGTGGATTTTTTTTTTTTTTTTGACAGGGATTCACTGTCACCCAGGCTGGAGTACAGTGGTGTAATAATGGCTCACTGCAACTTCGACCTCCTGGGCTTAAGAGATCCTCCCATCTCAGCATCCTGAGTAGTTGGGATCACAGGTATGCACCACCACACTTGGCTAATTTTTAAATTTTTGTAGAGATGGGATATTGCCATGTTGCCCAGGCTGACCTTGAATTCCCGAACTTCAGTAATCCTCTTGCCTCAGCCTCCCAAAGTGCTGGGATTACAAGCATGAAACACTGCACCCAGCCTTGCTGTAATTTTGATTGGGATTGTGTTGAATCTGAAGATCAGGTTGGGAAGATCTGACACCTTGACCATATGGAGTCTTCCGAATCATGAATATGAAATCTATCTCCATTTATTTAGTTAAAAAAAATCTCATCAGAGCTTTGTACTTTTCCTCATGTAGATCTTGTATGTATTTTGCTGGATTTATACCTAAGTATTTCATTTTTAGGGGCTACTAACGTAAATGGTATTGTGTTTTCAATTTCAAATTCCACTAGTTTACTGCCAGTGTATAAGAAAGCAATTGGCATTAATACAAGGTGTATTAACCTTGTGTCCTGCAGTCTTGCCATAATAGTTTATTAGTAACAGGAGTTTTTGTGTATGTGTGCCAATTCTTTCAGATTTTCTACAAAGACAATCATCAATCATTTCATGGGTAAACAAGGAAACTTTTATTTTTTCTCTCCAATATTTACACCTTTTATTTTCTTCTCTTGTGTCATTAACTAAGACTTCCACTACGATGCTATAAACCAGTGGTAAGAAGGAACATCATTGCTTTATTCCTGATCTTAGTGGGAGACTTTGAATTTCCCACCACTCAGTTTGATGTTAGCTGTAGGTTTTTGTAGAAATTCCTTATCAAGTTGAGGGCATTTCTCTCTATTCCCAGTTTAATGAAAATTTTTGTCATGAATGAGCGTTGGATTTTGTCAAATGTTCTTTTGCATTTATTGATGTGATCATGTGATTTTTACTTTTTAACCTGTTGCTGTGGTTAATTATATTAATTGATTTTGGATGTTAAACTAGCCTGCATACCTGGGATAAATCCTATTTGGCCATGGTAGATAACACCTTAAATACATCGTTAAGCCCTATTTTCTAATATTTAGTTGAGGATATTTGCATCTATACTGATGAGAAATTTTGGTCTGTAGTTTTCTTTTCTTGTGATGCTTTTATCTGGTGTGGGTATTAGGATAATGCTGGCTTTATGGAATGAATTAGCAAGTATCACCTCTTCTTCTGGAAGAGATTGTAAAGGACTGGTATATTTTCTTCCTTAAATATGTCATAGAATTCATTAATGAACCCACAAGGGCCTGGTGCTGGTTTTCGGGGGGAAGGTTACTAATTATTGATTCAATTTATTAATATAATCCTATTCAGATGGTATATTTTGAGCTAATTTTTATACAGGGCGTGAGGTATGGATTAAAGTTCTTTTTTGCATATGGATATTTAACTCTTCTAGCTCCATCTGTTGGAGACACAATTCTCTCTTTACTAAATTGCATTCTCACCTTTGTCAAAAATCAGTTGCCAGTACATATATATATATATATATATATATATATATATACATATATATATATATATACTGGCAATATATATATTTCTAGATTTTTTATTATATTTCACTGATTTATTTGTGTTTCTTGATGCCTTATCCACACTTTATTATATATGTATTATATTCTAATTCAACATATTATATACTTTTCTTATTTATTTTGTTTGTAGTCTGCCTTTCTTACCCCGTAAAATTGAAACTCTATTCAAATAGAGATTTCTGTCACCTTTCTTTGCTGCTCTTCATTTATTGCCCAGAATACTGCTTATCACATTGTGGTCACTTAACACATTTGTTTAAATAAATGAATGATGGACAGAAATAGAGAACTCAAGTGAAGAGATGTTTAGCTTCCGTCAAATTGAAGTGACAATAGAGCCTCTGGCGAGAGCTAGCTTTTGAAAACATGAGAATGTAGAGAGGTCTGATTAGAGAGGGAGATTTGGTAGCTATTTGTACAGAAGCGAAAATTCATGGTATCTTTTCATTGTTTTAAATGAATTAAAGGTAACAGTAGGGACACCCATATTCTCAGTGTCCATCTCTAGGAAACCAGTCACTGGTTTCTGCCTAGTTTGAAGAGTCAAGGAAGCAGAATTTTCCTGTTTAAGGTATTTGGTATATAAGGCTATGCATGTTTCTGGCTTCTGCTACTTGTTTGAGTTTGAAGCCCACTGTACTATCTTGACATCTGGCAGAGGCATGATCCTTTCCTTTTTATTTTAATCAGCCCTGGTCTTCCAACTGATCTTTGACTACTGACTCCTGTACTCATCTTGGTTCCAGACTGTCTCCTTTGCCTGACTCTGGGTTTAATTATTTACCTTTTTGTGACTTTTGTGAACCAAGGCCTGCACTCTGGATTGACTGCTGTCCATAGTTCAGTCAGAAGATGAAACCCTTTAGAGGAAAGGAACTCTTGAAGGGAGAAGAATATATGTTAATGTAAGTACTGGTCCCTGGGTGAAATCTTGTGGAATCCTCAAAGAAGGGGAAAGAAAAAAG
Organism: Cebus imitator; assembly: GCF_001604975.1. NCBI lineage: Eukaryota > Metazoa > Chordata > Mammalia > Primates > Cebidae > Cebus > Cebus imitator. The sequence continues at coordinate 563,550 of NW_016107325.1, read as the reverse complement.
AGAATATAAAGAGAGTAAAATACACATATAAGGTGAAAGTGTATAAAGGAGAGTAAATATTTTCATAAAGAAGAAATTAACCAACTGAATGAAATTTTATTGAAATATAGAGAATGAAGAATCAGTCAAGTCCATTAGGTTGCACAAACAGGAAGCCATTGGTGACCTTTAATTACATCCTGGAATTTACTTGCTAGATAATTTTGGTACTGGTTTTACTGCACTTCTTCACCATTTGAAAATGAACATATGTTTCTGTATGTGTAAATGTAAGCTTTTCAAAGAGATGGTTTGGCTTATTTTTTACTGGAGGTAAGAAATAGTGGTGTGTGTGTATGCGTGTGTGTGTGTGTGTGTGTGTGTATGTGTGTGTGTGTGTAGGTGGCTGTAGGGAGAAGAAGCACTTAAGATTTCTAGTCTTTTGCTCTGTCTTCTTTTTTCCTGTTCTTCCCCCTTATAACACATCAAAATGGCACAGAAGTAGGAGGACACGGTCTGGTTTGAGGGGATAAACTCTGGGTCAGGCAAGTATTTTTATGTTTGCTGTAAAGAAAAAAAAAAACAGCTCTTTGTTCACTCATCTCAAACTCTGATTTATTCTCTTAAAGGCTAGCAGCATTTGGGGATCTGCTGTGTTCTACCGCATTCAACGATCTCAGCCTGCTCAGATGGCTCACATGACAGAATGGTCTCACACAGTTCTTTCAAAAGTTCAAATCTGGGCTTAAGAAGCTAAAGCTGGCAGTGAGATGTGATTAAGCATATTGGAAGGACAAAGATAGTCTTGTGTTTCCACAACAGCCCGGGTTTAAAAGAGCTTATTTCAGCAAGAAATATGTGTATTTAAGATATATGTACATATGCAATATATGTAGAATATGTACATAATTTATTTCTCTCATTTTAATAAACGTATTACTCTTTGATAATGTAAAAAGATGACTTATGCAAAACCAAGAGTATTTGGGCAAGCACATATCAGTTTTTGGAATTAAAAATGGTTTGTTCAAAATGTTAATGGCTCAGCTTATAGATTGCTTTGTGCTGTACACATGCATATACATTTAAGATGTGGGCTAGAATAAAAAGTACTAGTTTTTGAGACCCTGCTTGATTGCATGCCATAATTCAAGGTAAGCAGGTGGCCTAGTGAGATATAAAAGGCTGGCTAAACAAAGAATTTTATTTCCTGGTTGGTGCCTGCAGGGGAGAAATTATGAAAGGAAAGCAGAAACCTGACAGTTAAAGAGAGTCCAGAATTTTGAAATGAAATGTTTTTATTGATTTTAAAAGTTATGCAAAGTAATTACAATTTACAAACAAACATAAGCTTTTGAAAATGATAGATTATTTTTGGCAATAATAATAGGTGAAAAAATAGTTCATTATACTCTATATGAAATCATAACTTTAGCTCAGTAGAATATGACTCTATTTTATCATAGATGACAGATTTTGTAAGAAACCAAACAAGGGTACAATTTGAAAGAAAGAGTGGCATATTGTTTAGTTATCTATTCTTTTGCATAAGACTATGAATGAATGGCTCAAATAAAAAAAAGTCTTTAGGAGATTCTGCTATGCCAAATTTTAAGGTGTTTTGTGCTGCCAATTCTAGCTTAGAATTATTTTTGAATAGTAAAGGCCATCTACCTCGAGCTAAATAAAATCTTCATTTTAGTAGACATAGTAAATAAACACTGAGCACTTCCTGCATTTCTGAAATTAATAGTTATTTGGAGCCACAAATGTGCACATTTGTTTTCTTATTTTCATAGGTGATTTCACTAAGCAAAAACCCTTGTTAATCCTACATTCGCATAGATAGAAGGTCAAAGTTGGTCAGTGAGCCAAGAAATACCATATCAGGGTTTCTTTCCCCTCCAATTGAAAAAGGTATAAATTGTGGAATTAGTGTATTGATTGAAGGCTACAACTTCAAGCAATCAGTTTTTCTGGCTTGACAAGATTATTTTATCCTACTTTTCTTTTATTATTATGTGTAGTATTTGAGTCATCCTTCAGGCAGATGAAGTGACAGCTTGATTTAACTCAATAAAATCCACCAGTTAGGTAACCTACTGAGCTGAACAAAAGATGAAAATGATGGCAAGGGCCAGGTGCACTGTTAGTTTAAGCAAGCGGAGGAGTCTGGATATGAAGAAAATATTAACAGAAATTATACTATAATCAATGCATTTCTATGGGAACTTGAGAGAAATTTGTAAAACCTTCTTGCTAGGCAATTGAGCAGATAATGTCTTTTCTTTAAACACAAAACAAAATAAACAAATCTTTAAAACTAGACTACATGCATGAAAAGCAATACCTGAAAAATGGCTGTGCTTTTGTGTAATTGCAGCAAGTAAAATAATCTTTAATTTCTTAGTGTATTTGGAATGAAAATGCTGTACAATGGATTTGTAATAGCTTGGAAGCTAAAACTGTAATTTGTGTATCTTTCATTGAACTTAACCTTAGCTTTCGTACATCATATCCAATTGATGCTTTTCATGATTTCTTCAAATTGGAATATTTTAACATTTACAAATAATGTCAATTTGAATTTTCCTGAGAAACCTAAATACATAAGCCACAGTAGATTATTTTGTTTGCAGAACTAGAAAAAAAGTCTTATAATTGAAAATGTTCACTTAAAGCAATTGAAGACTCTAAGGATGTGCATTGCTCTTTGATTACATATAAAGCTTCCATTATTGACAATGGGAGTAGCTCCACAGGCAATTGGTAACAACTTATATGAGCAGAACTTTGATGTTAAATTGATAGTTTCATTAACACTCACTTTTGGAGCTTTAGAGACAACACTGTAGTTCACATTACCTTAGTGTGCTGACGTGAATACAGAAATCTTGGAGAAATGTGGTGAGGTTTGTGGTGGGTGGTGTGGTTTGAGGTTTGTGATATGGTTAGGGTTTGGAAGAGAGGGAGTAGTTTAATTATTTTATGGAAATTTGGGAATTCCTTTTACGGCAGCACTCTCAGGTTTCAAATGAATCCGATCTGGTCTTTGCAGCAGTTATTTCTTATGTAACCCAAATATGTGAGGACCAGTTCTTTAAATGCTTCCCAAAGTTTATTTCAAAAAACAATATTGATATCAAATAACTGTCAGAAATTCTTTATGTAAAGTTAGTATAAACTCTCATGGATGGTAAATAAATTTTTTCTTGCATACTAATTTTGGCCAGCTTGTAGCGTTTTCCCTACATTGTGAGAGGAGGAAGAGTCTGAGTTTCTATCCGGGGACAGCAGGAACAAATGAGATTTTAGTGATAACTTCCTCAAGTCCAGTATGGGAAAGTCATGGCCCATGAGTTGCTATTTTTTAACTACTTGTTTTTTTCAAAGGGATATAGTCATCTTCATGTGTTTAAATTTTTATTCTGTAATTCTTTTCTTTGCTCTTCTCTGACTTTTCTCTTCCACACACATTCGTGTCAGCAGAACTTTCCACAGTTAAGGGAAATTTCTGCTGGGAAAGGGAGCTGGTATTGAGGGTGTGTGACTTCTTGGGTTGGCAGTGTCTATGTTGTCTCTACTGGCATAACAATGGTGTTGGCAACTTAGCAACACTGAGAAGGAAACCTAGGCTGGTGATAATCTGGGGCAGGTGCCCCATTTACTGGAGGTCCCGGCATTGCAAGAATGAATTATTTCCAAATACTTTTCATTTTCTTTTTGACCCAAGGAATTAGAAGAACCTTGAAAAGCTGTAGTTAACATAAAGGAAATTAAAATCTCATGTCTAAGGGCATAAGATTTTTATACCCTTAAATCAAGGAGAGAGAGAGAATAAAAAGGAACTATTTTTCAAATAATCCATACAGGATTGTCCTCTTATAGCCAAAACAAATAGCACAAGTTTTATAAGCAATCACCTGCATATGCACGTAGTGGCTTTATTTCACCTGTAATTTACAAGATGTCAAAATCAGAATTCAGGTCTTATTAACCCAAGGCGTTGAAGTTAATTAAGGTGAGTAATTTTAGTAAACTTCATTTAAAAAATGAGTAACTTGTTAGGGCATTCATTCCTAATGCTGATTTTTTGATCCCAGCCCTCCACATGTGCTTGATTTTATGTTTGTGGCCAATACAGGGATGAAGTAATTATAGAGCTCCCAGTTTAATTTCAAAATGTATGTAGTTTTTTTGCTCTAGCTTTACTTTATATCAAAGTATACATGTTCAACGTGATGGATTTTGATGATATACACCCACATTATCATTACCTAAAGCAATATATAGAACATACCTACCACCCTGAAATTTTCTTCATGTCCCTTTTGAAATTAATTCCAAACTCCTTCCCCTTTTTCATATGCACAAAGTCAATCAATGTTCTGATTTCTAGTTTTAGGTGTATATAAAGTTTTGTTTGATTTTGGACTTCTTATAAATGGAATGATTTATAAGATGAATTATAAATGCCTATGTTCTGTGCCTGACTTCTTTCATTTAATAATGCTTGTAAGTGAATTTTAAGATGCATTCATGTTGTTCTTTTTTATTTCTTAGTAGTATTTCATTATATAAAAAATAATTTGTTTATCCATTCTGTTTTCAGTTTCCCTTTACTATGAATAAGGCAATTAAGTACAAGCCTTTTGTGGACATAATGGTTTTCACTTATTATGGTAAATAGCTAAGAGTGCAATTGATGAGTCATAGGTGTGATGTATGCTTAATCTTTAAAAATCATTTGAAAATTTGTGTGCGTAAGTTAACTTGTATTTTTTGGTGTACAGTTTTATGAATTTTAACACGTATATAAATTTGTATAATCACCACAATATTCAGGATGTAGAATGGTTTTACTACCCTCAAATGCTACTTTTTGATGCCTATTTGTAGTCAAACACTTACTCCTTTTCTAACCTTTGGCAACCACTGATATATTCTTTATCCTCAGGGTCATGATGAGATAAAAAAAAAAAAAATTGAAGAGTTTTGAAGAGAGAAATTACTTGATCTAACTAGTACATTAAAAAGAATTCTCTCTCTGCTATGTTGAAAATAGACTGTGGGTTTGTATGTGCATACACGTCAAGATATCATATAAAGAGAATCATATCATTTATAACCTTTTGAGATTGGCTTCTTTTATTCAGAAAACTGCCTTTGAGATTCACCCATGTTGTTGTGTAAAACTACACTTTGTTCCTTCCTATTGCTGAATACTATTTTATTGTATGGGTGTATCACAGTATGTCATTTACTTGTTAAAGGACATTTACCTTGTTTTTAAGTTTGGGGCTGATGTTAATAAAATTGTTATAAACAATCAAGTGCACGTTTGTATGGGAATAGCTTTATCTTTTCCTTTTTAAACTGTATGCATTTTGTTTAATTTTTTTCTTACTTCACTGGCTAGGCCTTCCAATAAAACATTGAATGGGGTGGTGAGAATGGACACTGTTACCTTGTGACTGATCTTAAAGTGAAAACATTTACTACTAAGTATGATGTTAGCTCTGTGTGTGTGTGTGTGTTTTAATTTTTGTTTTTACATTTTCTTTATCTTGTTAGGGAAGTTTCATTCTATTCCTCATTTGCTAAGAGTTTTAGTCATGAATGGATGTTAAATTTTGTGAACATCCATCACATTAACAGACCAAAGAAGAAAAACTAGGCAATCTTAACAACTGGTACAATTGATAACGGTGTTAATTAATGTGATGAATTACCAAAACTGATTTTCAATATTGAACTAACCTTGCATTACTGAGTCAATCCTACTTAGTCATAATGTGTTATTTTTTAAATTTATTGCTGGATTTGATTAATGTTTTGTTGATAACTTTTGTTGGTGAATTTCATAATGGATATTGGCCAGTAGTTTTATGTCTTATTCTCATCTGGTCTGTTTTGTGTGTTATTCTGGCTACTTATAATGTATTGTGCTTTTGATCCATCCTTTCCTATTTTTTGGAGAAATTATGTAGAAATAATATAATTTCTTTTTAAATGTTTGGTAGAATTCAACAATGAAAACATCTACTTGGAAGATAATTCCCTTATATTTCTGCACATTTTGTGATAATTTTTGTTCCAGGATATCTTGATAAAGATGTTTGCATAATGAACAAACTTGGAAAATAGAGAGTGTTTCTGATCATAGCAGAGGGCAGATTGATTTTCTATCCAGAATAAAAAGAAAATATCTCCCTCTGGGCAGAGTTTTAAACAGGTTTGTTAACAGTTCTCTTGTAAGATGGGGATTTTCTAAGCTCAGGATTCTTTATGACAGAAACACTGTGCACACAGCATCTACCTGGGCTCCCTTCTGTAGAGTCATGGAATTTAGAGGCCAAGTGGGACCAATACAAACATGAAGATTATGCTGCCTGCTGTGCTGAGAGTTATAAAGTCCTTTGTCTCTGAATCCAGAGTCTTGTGCTTTCTCCAAGTTTTGAGAGAAATGACAGAAAAAGTTTTATCTTGCTAGCAGGGTAAAATCTTAGACCCTTCTCAATTCTTCAACCTGAGAATAAGTTTTCTGTTATAGACAGGGCTCCTCTTATCTGAATTTGTTCATAATTATATAATATGAGCATGTTCCACCGTGTAACAATAATTGTTACTTTCAATTATTCTTCATTCATTCTTTCACAAATTTTGCCAGTATTATTTGAGTGCCAACCTTGTGACATGCACAATTTGAGGGTCTGAAGATACAGTGGTGAATAATAGAGAAAAATTTTTGTCTTTATGGAGCTTATGTTAAGGTGAAGAGAGACAGGTAAAAAAATAATAATAGACAGCATAATATTCCAGATAATGATTAAAGCAGGGAAATAGGAGAGGGACTACTGGTGGAGGTAGGGTTTTTTTTTTTTTTTTTTTTTTTTTTTTAATAGGATAGTTACTGTTACAGAAACATTTGTGCAGAACTCTGCAGGCTGTGAGGCATGAGCCATGGAAATATTGGGGGAAAGGACTTTTCAGGCAAAGAGATCAGCAAATTTATAGGTCTTGAGTTATGAGTGAAACTAGTGTTTGAGTAACAGTGAAGGACACAATTGCCAGGGCAAAGCAAGTGAGAAAGATGTGATAGCTGATGAGATCATGAAGACAGCAGGAGCCAGATCGTATAAAGACAAACTTTTACTTTCAATGAGATAAAAAACCACTGAGGATTTTTGGAGAGAGGAATTGCTTGATCTAACTAAAGCTTTAAAAAGATCACTCTATCTGCTGCATTGAAAATATATTGTGTATTTGTATGTGCATACACACGTGTGTGTGTGTGTGTGTGTGTGTGTGTGTGTGTGTCAGCAGGGAGAAGTAAAGATGAAAACAGAAAAACACATTAAAAGGCTATATAATTTAGTTGACAGAACATGGGACTGGATTATTAATGTTGGGGATGATGAGAAGTGGTTAGATTCTAAGTTATATTTGAAATGTTTAATAGAATTTACTGATGCCTTGGATGTGAGTATGAGGGAAAGAAATGAGTTAATCTAGTTTCCAACTTTTTTGACTAGAGGAATTTGAAAAATGGGAATGCCATTGAGATTAGGAAGATGATAGGGAGACCAAGTCCCAGACATGGTGTTTGAGATGCCTCTTGGACAACTAAATGAAGATGTTAGGAAGACAGTTTGACAAATGAGGAAAAGATGTACATTTTGAAGACATCAAGATATAGAAACTAGATAAGGTTACCTTGGGAGTGTTTGTAGATAACACAGAGAACAGTCAGTGATTGGCTAGATGAGGAGAAAGAAACAGAGGAGACGAAAAAAAAAAAAAAGATACCAGAATGGCAAAAAGGAAACCAGGAGTCTGTGTTGTTCTTTCTAGCCATCTGAAAAAAAATATTTCAAGAGGGAGAGTGAGCATGTTTTAACACATGCTGTAGGTGTTTCACTCATATCCTTTGAACCTTGCTGCTATTTGGAGTGTTTCTGTCAAGTTTTGGCTGCCACTTTCCACATCTTTGTACCTAAGGATTGTTTCCAAAACCAAGGAAATTCACTCTGCCCAAGCATAAACGAGGCCAGAAATGCTGGTTAATTAGTATAACTCTACCATTCAGAAGTCCTTAACCAATGACTTGAAGGAGCCACTGTTTAAGTACCCCAGCTCTCTAGATCCTTAGGTGGAAATAATGCTGAGGTGAGTGTTCATACTGTTTCCATGTGTTTCCTCGTGGAACTTAATTCCAGTGATAGCTGTTTTAATAACATACTCCTCATTGTCTGGCTTCTCTTTCCTGTACCACTTACCACTCACCTATTAGTGTTTCCTGGGATTCCTATGTAAACTACCTACCTTTGAACTCTTGCCTTAGGATCTGCATAGGGAAAATCCCAAGCTAACGATCCTGAATGTTAAGTAAGATGTGGGCTGCATTTGATTATTGGAGTTAGCCTCAGTGGCCTTGAGAAGACTGGTTTCAATAGAATGTTTGGGTTAGAGTTTATTAGATTGTTTTCAAGAAAGCAGATAAAATAATGAAGTAGAGATATTGATTATAGGCTACTCTGGGCGAGTGTTATAGAACGAAACAGGAAAATGGAAAGGTAATTGGAGGGTAATATGTAGGCAAGAGAATGTTTTCATTTGAAGATAAGAGGAATTACAGCATCACAGCATGTTTGTTTGTTGATGGGGATGATCCAGTAGAGAGGGAGTAATAATAGGGTAGGGGAAGGAGAAGGGACGATTTCTGTAATGACATACTTCAGCTGTCTAGAAGGAAAAGATATTGAGTGGATAAGTTTTCAGATAGGAGCATACACAATTTAACTTACATTGAGGAAAAAAAACAGTATCAGAGCTCAGATTTGGGTAAGTGGGTAGATATGGTAGGAGGATGTGGAATGTCTTTTCTGATTACTTCTATTTTCACTCACTTGTTGAGACATAGGGGGAGGTATGATACTTTGAAGAGGATGCAGAAGGTATGAAGTAGGCATTGAGGAGAATGAATTTGTTAGGGAAATAAAATAGTTTCTTTTTTAACTTAAAGTATTTAAGTTCTGCTATCATGAAGTGAAAGAGAAACCAGTGAACATGGTTCTGTGTTTTTCTCCAGTTATAGTCAAATACAGAGTTTTAGGCACAAAGCAGATGGAGAATTACGTTTATCCATGCTTGAAATTTTTTCCAAGTAAATATTATGAAAAGAAAGAGAATGTATGAAAAGGAATGATTACAAAGATGAATCATGGAATAGAAGCTGGGTAAGAAATGAAAGAAAGAAAAATGAAGCTGGGTGTTGTATTGATGTAATGAAAGGCCTAAGGGGTCATAAAATTGCTGGAATTAGGAGTCTAGAGGGACTAAGCTGGAAAGATAGAAGGTAGAGTCAGGAGAGTGAGAGGCATGCAATTAAGATTATGAACAAAGAATACAATTATTATTAGTAACATAAATATTTTGGGCTTGAAGGCCGTAGAAGCTCTGTTGCATTTACTCAATTCTGCTGTTGTAGCTAGAAAGCAACCACAGACAGTACTACTGGGCATAACCACATTTCAAAACTTTATTTATAAAAATAAGCAGCTAAGCAATTATAGCAAGATTTCAGGATACAAGGTTAATATACAAAGTGCACTCACTTTCCCATATACCAGCAATGACTGAGTGGAATTTGACATTAAAAACACAATGCCATTTACATTAGCACCACCAACAAATAAAATACCTAGGTAGAAATCAAAGAAATATGTATAAGATCTGTACTAAAAAAACTACAAAACTCTGATGAAAGAAATGAAAGAAAAACTAAACAAATGGAGAGAAATGCCATGTTCATGGATAGGAAGACTCAACATTGACAAGAGGTCCATTCCTCCCAATTTGATCTGTAGTTTCAATGCAATCACAATCCAAACCCAAGCAAGATATTATGTTGATATCAATAAACTGACTCAAAAGTTTATGTGGAGAGGCAAAAGACCCAAAAAAGTCAACACAATATTGAAGAAAAACAGGAAAGTCAGAGAATGAACACTACCAAACCTTAAAACTTACTGTAAAGCAACAGTATTCACAACAGCGTGGTACTGGTCAAAGAACAGACTGATTGATGGAACACAGAGCTCAGAAATAGACTCATATAAATATAGTTAATTGGCTTTTGATAAAACAGCAAAGGCAATACAATGGAAAGAAGATAGTCTTTTCAGCAAATGGTGCTGAAACAACTGGACAGTCACATGCCAAAAAAAAAAAAAATCTAGACCCTCACCTTACTTTTCCCCCAAGTAAATCTAAATGTCTCATAGCCCTATCTGTAAAATGTGAAACTCTTAAAAGATAATAAAGAAAAACATCTAAATGACTTTGGTTTTGGTAATGACTTTTTAGATACAACAAATGCATGGTTGACTTTTTAGATACAACAAATGCATGAAAGAAATAATTGATAATTTAGACTTCATTATATATATAAATGTCTGCTCTGGAAAAGTCACTGTCATGAAAATGAAAAGATAAACAACAGACCAGGAGAAAATATTCTCAGCATGCATTTCTGATAAAAGACTGTTATACATAAAAATATATCATCCAAAATATACATAAAAATCATTACAACTCAGCAATAAGAAAATGAATACCTCAGTTAAAAAATAGACCAAAGATATTAACAGATATGTCACCAAAGAAGATATACAGATGGGTAATAAAAATATGAGAACATATTCAATATCATATGTCATTGTGGAAATGCAAATTAAAATGACAATGAAATATGAGTACACAACTATTAGAATGGTTGAAGTCCAGAACACCAACACCACCAAATGCTGGCAAGAGTGTAGAGCATCAGAAACTCTGTTGCTAGTGTTAATGTAAAATGGTACAGTCATGTTGGAACACAGACTGATAGTTTACTACAAAACTAAACATGCTCTTATTACCCAGTCTAGCAGTCGTACTCTGTCTTAGTTCATTCAGGTTACTATAACAATAATATCATGAATATGTGGCTTATACACAATAGAAATTAATATCTTATAGTTTGGGAGGCTGGGAAGCTCAAAATCAAGGCACTGGCAGATTCTGTGTCTGGTGAGGTTCTGCTTTTTGGTTCATTGGTGGCTGTCTTTATATGTCCTCATATGGCAGAAGGACCAAAGTAGTTCTCTGGAGAGTCTTCTGTAAGGGCATCAATCCCATTCAAGAGAGCTCCAGTCTCATGACCTAATAACCTCCCAAAGGTCCCACCTTCTAAGCCATCACTTTGGAGGTTTCGGTTTCATCATATAAGCTTTGGAAGAACACCAATATGCAGTTCATAGCATATTTCTTAGTATTTACCCAAAAGAGTAAAAAAACTTATGTCCACTCAAAAACCTACACACAGCAGTTTATCATAGTTTTATTCATAATTGTCAAAAGTTAGGAGTAACCAAGATATCCTTCAGTAGGTAAGTGGATAAATAAACTGTGATACATCCAGACAAAGTTTCTACTTAGTAATAAAAAGAAGTGACTTATGAAGCCATAAGACATGGAACATACTTAAATGCATATTATTAAGTAAAAAAAAAAATAATAACCAACCTGGAAAGGCTGCCTACAGTACAATTCCAAGTCTATGACATTCTGGGAAAGGTAAAACTGTGGAGACAGTAAAAAGATCAGTGGTTGCCAGGGGTTAGTGGGGAGGGAGAGAATAATGGGTAGAGCACAAAGCAATTTTAGGGACATGAAATTGCTCTGTATGATACTATAATGGTGAATGCATGTCATTATATATTTTTCTAATCCCATAAAATGTACAACAGGAAGAATAAACCTTAATGTAAACTATGGTTTGGGTGATAATGATGTATCAATGTAGGCTTAACATTGTAACAAATGTATAGATGGGGGTGGGGGAGTATATAAGAAATTTCTATACCTTTTGCTCAATTTTGCTGTGAATCTAAAACTACTCTAAAAATAATGTCTGTTAAAAAACAAAACCAAACAAAACAAACAAGTAGCTGGCCTGTGGCGATAGTTTGCCAGCCTCTAGGGTACGCCCATGAATCTGAGTCACTAGAGGAGGGTGGAAGACAGGCCTAGGAATGGAAGTAAAGGAATGAGGGACCTGATTGTTGACAGAGCTGTTGATGTGAACACTGACGTTACTCAGACCAAGCAGAGTAATGCGGGGGAGAATGGCAATCAGCCTGGTGTCTAAGTGATTAAAGAATGAAAGAGGGTCACTCTGGTGTTAGTAAATGACTACACAAGGAGAGATAGAACAATTCATCTTTTACAGTACACAGAAATTTCCAAGCATCCTGAATATCTGAACTTGACTACTGTTAAGATGACATACAATGGCAAAGCATGTTTTGCTAAGGATTAAATAAATATGGAAATATAACCAAGGAATCAAACTTATGTTAAAACAAATGCTCAATAGTTATCAGTATTTGACCTACACCAGACCAGACCTCTGCTGTTTGTGGCCTTGATAACCATGTCAACCTGATGTCAGGCATGTTTGGGGACAAATTGGTTTGGATGATTTCAGTGTTAATTCTTAATAACGTATTTATATTGTTATTTTACCTTATTGCATTTCATTTTCATTTTACTTTATTTGGTTAAATGTCAGTATCTGCTAAATGAAATAATTCTTTAACACTGTGACTAAACTAACCTCATGTATGTGTTGAGTGACAAAGGTTATACCCGATACTACATCAGAAGCTGGTTTAATGGCTGACAATGTATGTCTCTCTTAACAGCCTCTGATTTGCAGAAATGTGGCTACTTCCTGCATTGATGTCAGCTACAGCTGGTTAGGTACTGTGAGGGCAGGAAAAGGACAAGAGTCACTTAGAGGAGTTTTTGTTTCCAAATGATTACTCATAACCATAGATTGTAACATTAAGATGCCTGGGACTGTAGATTAATCTTTTTATCAACCTGTATTCTTTTGTCCACCCATCACTTCTTTACCATTTAAAGTTCTTGATATTCTTTGTCAGAATCATATCACAATCTCTTGAAATTATAGCTTAGTAAATTGCTTGTTTAGAATTTAAGTAAAAGCATTTATAAATAAATATAGTTTCCTTGTATTCTTCACTAGATGTCATTTACTTTGACTAAATTTACTTAAACCATTTTAACCTTTCAGAGAAAGTCCAGGATTTTATTTTATTTTTTTTACTTTTAAAAATACTCAGCTGACATTCTGATTTACCAAAAGGACACCACCACCATTTTTCTGAAGTGCATCTGTTCAAAATCAGAGAAAAAGAAAATAAAGGCTTTCATTTTCTTTTTTCCTCCATTAATTTTTTTTTAACCTTAAGGAGTTTGGGGAATTATGATTATAGGTGACTTAAAAAGTTATTAAGTCCATATTTAAATCCACAATATGCCAAATACTGTCTACTATATTAATAAGTATCATAAATATCAAAATAGTCAATGCTTTTTCTTTGTGCACATTCAAACCTATCTGACTGTCTCTCCCATTGCTGTGGTCTGAACATTTGTGTCCTCCCAAAATTCAGATGTCAAAATCCTACTCCCACAAAGTGATGATATTAGGAGATAAGGATGCCCAAGAGAGACACCTGGCCTCTTATACCATATGAGGACACAGCAAGAAAGTGCTGTCTATGAACCAGAAAGCAGGCCCTCAGAAGACACAGAATTTGCTGGCACCTTGATTTTAGGTCCACTAAACTCTAGAGCTGTGAAAAATAAATATCTTTGTTTATAAGCCACACAATTTATGAGATTTTTTCATAGAAGAAAGAATAGACTAAGATACCAATTGATGCAATATACCACAGCCCGTGTGTATTACAGGAAGATGTCCCTGCCCCACTGGGAGAGGGGCAGGCTCTCAGAGAAGAGGTTTCCAGGAGCCTTTCTGGGGATAGCGATAATCACCTGTGACAATTATATTGACCAGATGAGCTGGTTAGAGCTTCTAAAAGTTTTAAAATTTCTTCTTTTTAGAAGGCAAGTTTTTTGCTAGATGTTTTTAATTAAAAATTCTTTTTGAAAATAACCTATTTCTAATTACATAGTAAAAGGTATTTTACTGTTCATTATAGAATGAACCTGACAGAGTAGATGAAATAATGTTTGCTGTCATTTTATACATAGGAAAATGTTTCCTATGTATAAAATATACAATTTTAAAAATAAAATTTCACTACCAATTCATTTCAATTCATAGTGGAGACAAGACATTCAGGAAGAAAACCCTACATTTATAGTGTGTGCATGCATTCATATGTGCATGCACAAAGATAACACTCAATACAAAAGCTTCTAAATGACTGGTTCAAACACTTTTGATGATACATATAGTTTTTAGTTATTTGAAACAAAACTACTTAATGGACTGAGAATGTGTACAAGTAAGAGTCTCAGGTTACTTATTGTAAGTGTGTTATAAAATAGATTAATACCTAGTTAACTCACATTCTGTCTTTATACTTGTTAGGAGTAGACTAAAAAAACATTGATTTTGACTTAGCATCACATTGGGTTAAATTCTTACTCAATTTACCTTGCATAGTAAATGACAAAAGGAAAGTATACTGATTGTTTCAGGTACTTACTATTTAGAAGAATGATATGTTAAAGCAACCGTTACTTGAAGTTAAGCTCACATTTCTAAAAGTTGTGTTACAATTATAATACTGTGTGGATATGTATATGGACATATACATATATGGATATCTATTATTTAGAATAGACTACTGAAAATGATTTTGTAAATTACACAATTCAGAATCTTTACAGATAGAGAAAGCATTGTAATTACAACCACTATTTCTCTTATTGTAAATTTGAAGATGCTGCTTTTCTTTGATGTTTTAGATATTAGGGTTGAGCCATACACCTTTGGAGTCTTCATTAGAAAATAAGTTATTTGTAGAATTAGGAAGATGGATTTATTTACTCTCTTATTTTCTACTCAAAGCACTATGCTAGGTGCTAGAATGGTGAAAGATACAAAGGAGAATGAACAGAATTTACTGTAAAGTAACACTGTCAAATAATATTGGGAAATTGAGCATATTATATTAATACTACACTCTTGAATTTTTATGTTGAAAATTAACATATTAAAGGTTCTGACAAGCTTTGATGGAAATAAACTTATTTAAATTTGTTGAAGGCACCGTTTTCCAGGAATTTTTTTTTTTTTGGAAATGGTTTTTCATTTCTCTCACAATTTTTATTTTATGAAACAGACTGAGAAATGTAGGGCTGCAGTAGCCTCTTTATCTTGATTCAGACCTCTCTCACACCCTAACTTCCTGTGTCTAGTACAAGTTACAGATGTTCCACATGGCAGAAACTCTCTGTGTTGTACATGGACAGCCATAGCACATGATCCAGGTAGAGATTTCCTTCTATTATGATTGTCTCTTGTAACCAAAATAGTTAGGCTTGCAATAACTTTTCCTTTGATTTCTTATTTAGAAGGCTCCCACTACACAATATGAAACATTAACCGTTACACTCATAGGATCTAAATTGCTAGTAAGCTTCTAGCTTCCATTTCAGGTACTGCCCTACATCTCCAACTTGCCCTTTTCTAAGGACTTCCATGGTAGGAATTTTAATTAACAATCTTGTTATAATGCTGCTTAAAAATTTGACCAAAAAATTTTCATTCAGCAAAAAATATTTTAAATAACCTTAATCCTGGTGGCAGGATACCCACTATTTCAATCAAATTATTGCAAGACCCGTATAATTGGTCTCCATGTTTCTGCTGATACTTCCATTCCCCAAGGGATTTTACAGCTAAAGGATCCTTACACAACAACCTTCACATCACTCCTATTTCAGAAGAGAAAGGCCCATGTCCTCAACCTGTTCAACAAGAGCTCACATAGCCTGACCGTCATTCCTTCTCTTCTCCTACCTCTCTTCCTCTTACTCATCTTTATCTACACTGGCCTCTGTGCATCCTATTCTCTCTGAATAAAATGTCTTCTAAAATAGCACATGGTGGTGACCTTGGGATCATGGCAGATGGGAGGCAGGACTAGATTGCAGCTCCAGACAGAGCAGCATGCAGACACTTGCACTGTGAATTTTAGCTCCAGATCCACTGCAAGAACAAACCAGCAATCCTGAGAAGACCACAGACCCTCTGAAGGAAACAGACTGCTTTTGCCGGACCCGGGAGACATCTCAAGTACAGTGAGTGCCCAACTGTGGATGTGGAAAAGGGAGATTCTCCTCTCCTGAACACACACCCCCAGTAGAGCAGCTGAAGCTCTGCTTGCTGGAGAAGTTCCTGATTTTATTGGAGCCGAGTCAAGTTAGAGCTGAACCAAGTGAAATACAGGGGCAGAAGAAGCAGCAGGGAAGCCTGGGAGCTCACTGAATCCCTAAGCAGCCCATTCCTGCGTGACACCACAGGGATCCATCAGGAGGGAGGCCAGTGGAGCAGGGGGTAAAACTCCATGAGGAGAAGGGAGAAGGACCTCCCTAGTTGAACTCTGTAACAACTTGAGCAGGGTGAGAAGCATCCTGGCCAGAACTCGGGGGAGGGTGCGAATCCAGCTTGCAGACTTCACAGGCGGGGGAAGAATGAAAGCCCTTTTCTTTCACAGCTGGGAGGTGGAAAGCCCTGGGCAAGTTTTCAAGCCTGACTTGCCCTCTGCCTAGAAACAGACTTGGGGCTGTTGTGAGGGACACAGTGGGAGTGAGACTGCTCCTTCAGTTTGCATGGGAGCTGGGTGAGGCCTGTGACTGCCAGCTTTCCCCTACTTCCCTGACAACTTGCATGACTCAGCAGAGGCAGCCATAATCCTCCTAGGTATACAACTCCAGTGACCTGGGAATCTCACCCTCATGCCTCTCAGCAGCAGCAAGATCCGCCCAAGGGGTGTCTGAGCTCAGACATGCCTAGCACTGTCCCACATGATGGCCCTTCCCTACCTATGCTGGTAGCAGAAAGCAAAGGACATATAATCATGAGAATTCTAGGGCCTGCCCATCACCAGTGCTTCTCCACCCTCTACTACATCTGACACTTTCTGGAAAGCATCACCTCCTGGCAGAAGGCCAACCAGCACAAAAAGAGAGCATTAAACCACCGCAGCTAAGAACCCTCACAGAGTTCATTGCACCCTCTGCCACCTCTACTGGAACAGGCACTGGTATCCACAGGTGAGAGAACCATATATAGATGGTTCACATCACAGAACTCTGCGTAGACAACACCTGGTAGCAGCCCAGAGCCAGATAAACTTGCTGAGTGGCTAGCCCCAGAGGAGAAACAATCACAACAGTTCAGCTCACAGGAAGCCACATCCATAGGAAAAGGGGGAGAGTACTACATCAAGGGAACACCTATGGGACAAAAAACATCTGTACAACGGCCTTTAACCCTAGACCTTCCCTTTGACAGGACCTACCCAAATGAGAAGAAACCGGAAAACCAACCCTAGCAAAGTGACAAAACAAGGCTTGTCAACACCCCCCAAAATCACACTAGTTCACCACCATATGGATCCAAACTAAGAAGAAATCCATGATCTACCTGAAAAGAATTCTGGAGGTTAGTTATTAAGTGAATCAGGGAGAGACCAGAGAAAGGTGAAGCCCAAAGCAAGGCAATCCAAAAATGATATAAGAAGTGAAGGAAGAAATATTCAAAGAAATAAATAGCTTAAAGAAAAAAAATCCAAAATTCAGGAAACTTTGGACACACTTTTAGAAATGTTAAATGCCCTGGAAAGTCTCAGCAATAGAACTGAACAAGTAGAAGAAAGAAATTCAGAGCTCAAAGATAAGGTCTTCAAATTAATCCAATCCAACAAAGACAAAGAAAAAAGAATAAGAAAATATAAACAAAACCTCCAATAAGTCTGGGATTATGTTAAATGACAAAACTTAAGAGTAATTTGTGTTCCTGAGGAAGAAGAAAATTCTTAAAGCTTGGAAAACATACTCAGGGAATAATTGATGAAAACTTCCCTGGCCTTGCTAGATACCTAGACATCCAAATATGAGAAGCACAAAGAACACCTGGAATATTCATCACAAAAAAAGATCTTCATGTAGGCATTTATCATTAGGCTATCCAAAGTTAAGTAAAAGGAAATCATCTTAAGAGCTGTGAGAGAGAAGCACCAGGAAACCTATAAAGGAAATCAGATTAATAGCAGATTTCTCAGTAGAAACCCTACAAGCTAGACGGGACTGGGGCCTTATCTTCAGCCTCCTCAAACAAAACAATTATCAGCCAAAAATTTTGTATCCAAAGAAACTAAGCATCATATATGAAGGAAAGATACAGTTGTTTTCAGACAAACAAAGGCTGAGAGGGTTTGCCATTACCAAGCCACCACTACAAGAACTGTTAAAAGGAGCTCTACATCTTGAAACCATCCTGGAAATACATCAAAACAGAACCTGTTTAAAGTATAAATCACACAGGACCTATGAAACAAAAATATATGTTAAAAAGCAAAAACAAAACAAAACAAAAAACAAAGTACACAGGCAACAAAGAGCACAATGAATGTGGTACCTCACATTTCAATACTGACATTGGATGTAAACGGACTAAATGCTCCACTTAAAAGATACAGACAACAGAATGGATAAGAACTCACCAACCCACTATCTGCTACCTTTGGGAGACTCACCTAACACATATGGACTCACATAAACTTAAGTAAAGGAGTGAAAAAAGGCATTTCATGCAAATGGGCACCAAAAGCAAGCAGGGGTAGTTATTCTTATATCAGACAAAATGAACTTTAAAGCAACAGCATTTAAAAGAGATGAAGAGGGACATTATATAATGGTAATAGGCCTTGTCCAACAGGAAAAATCAGAATCTTAAGCATATATGCACCTAACACTGGAACTCCCAAATTTGTAATTCAATTACTAATACACTTAAGAAATGAGATACACAGCAACACAATAATAGTGGGGGACTTCAATACTCCACTGACAACACTAGGCAGGTCATCAAGACAGAAAGTCAACAAAGGGACAATGGATTTAAACTATACCCTGGAACAAATGGACTTAACAGCTATATACAGAACATTTTATACAACAACTGCAGAATACACATTTTATTCAACAGTGCATGGAACTTTCTCCAAGATAGACCATATGACAGGCCATCAAACGTGGCATAATAAATTTAAGAAAATTGAAATTATATCAAGTACTCTCTCAGACCACAATGGAATAAAACTGGAAATCAACTCCAAAAGGAACTTTCAAAACCACACAAATGCATACAAATTAAATAACCTGTTCCTGAATGAGCATTAGGTCAGAAATGAAATCAAGATGGAAATTAAAAAATTCTTCAAACTGAATGACAATAATGACACAGCATATCAGAACCTCTGAGATACAGCTAAGGCAGTGCTAAGAGGAATGCTCATAGCCTGAAACACCTACATTAAAAAGTCTGAAAGAGCACAAACAGACAATGCAAAGTCACACCTCAAGGAAGCAGAGAAACAAGAACAAACCAAATCCAAATGCAGGAGAAGAAAGGAAATAACCAAGATCAGAGCAGAACTAAATGAAATTGAAACAAACAAACAAATAGAAAAGGCAAATGAAACCAAAACCTGGTTTTTTGAAAAGATAAATAAAATTGATAGACCATTAGCAAGATTAACCAAGCAAAGAAGAGAGAAAATCCAAATAAAGTCACTGAGAAATGAAACAGGAGATATTACAACTGACACAACTGAAATATAAAAGATTATTCAAGGTTACTATGAACACCTTTACACACATAAACTCGAACACCTAGAAGAGATGGATAAATTCCTGGAAAAACACAACTCTCCTAGTTTAAATCAGAAATAATTAGATATCCTGAACAGACCAATAGCAAGCAGTGAGGTTGAAACAGTAATTAAAAAATTTCCAACAACAAAAAGTCCAGGACCAGATGGATTCACAGTGGAATTCTACCAGACATTCAAAGAATTGGTATCAGTTTTTTGACACTATTCCACAAGATAGAGAAGGAAGGAACCCTTCCTACTTCATTCTATGAAGCCAGCATCACCCTAAGACTAAAACCAGGAAAGGACACAACCAAGACAGAAAACTGCAGAACAATATTATTGATGAACACAGTTGCTAAAATCCTTAACAAAATACTAGCTAACTGAATCCAACAAAATATCAAAAAGATAATCCACCATGATCTAGTGGGTTTCATAACAGGAATGCAGGATGGTTTAACATATGAAAGTCAATAAATGTAATACACCACATAAACAGAATTAACAACAAAAATCACATGATCATCTCAGCAGATGCAGAAAAAGCATTAGACAAAATCCAGAGTCCATTTATGATTAAAACTCTCAGCAAACCCAGCAAAAAAGGGGTATACTTTAATGTAATAAAAGCCATCTATGACAAACCCATGGTCAACATTATACTATATGGGAAAAGTTGAAAGCATTCCCTCTAACAGAAACAAGACAAGGATGCCCACTTTCACCACTCCTCTTTACCATAGTACTGGACATCCTAGCCAGAAGAATCAGAAAAGAGAAAGCAATAAAGAGCATCCAAATCAGTAAAGAGGAAGTCAAATTGTCCCTGCTTTTTGATGATATGTTTGTTTACCTTGAAAATCCTAAGGACTCCTACAGAAAGCTTCTAGAACTGATAAAAGAATTCAGCAAAGTTTCCAGATAGAAGATTAATGTACACAAATTAGTAGCTCTTCTATACACCAACAGTGACCAAGAAGAGAATCAAATCAAGAACTCAATGCCTTGTACAATAGCTGAAAAAAGAATATTTAGGAATATACCTAACAAAGGCATCGAAAAACCTCTACAAGGAAAACTACAAAACACTGCTGAAAGAAATCATAGATGACAATAAAATAAATTAAAAAAAAATAATAAAAAAATCATAGATGACACAAACAAATGGAAATGCACCCCATGCTTATGGATAGGTAGAATCAATATTGTGAAAATGGCCATAATGCCAAAAGCAATCTATGAATTCAACACAATTCCCATCAAAATGCACAGAGTTAGAGAAAACAATTCTAAAATTTATATAGAACCAAAAAAGAGACCTCATAACCAAAGCAAAATTAAGCAAAAAGTGCAAATCTGGAGGCATCACACTAACTGATTTCAAACTATAATGCAGGGCCATAGTTGCCAAAACAGCATGGTATTTGTGTAAATATAGGCACATAGATCAATGGAACAGAATACAGAACCCAGAAATAAGCCCAAATACTTACAGCCAACTGATCTTCAACAAAGCAAACAAAAACATAAAGTGGTGAAAGGACACCCTTTTCAACAAATGGTGCTGTTGACTAGTCACATGTATGAGAATGAAACTGGATCTTCATCCCTCACCTTATACAAAAATCAACTCAAGATGGATTAAGGACTTAAATCTCAGTGAGGGATAAAAGGCAACAAATATGGTGTAGTGTATTCTACTTGGGAGATGAGTGCACCAGGATCTCACAAATCACCACTAAACAACTTACTCATGTAACCAAATACCACCTGTACCCCAACAACTTATGAAAAAAAAATAGTACATGGCTAACTTCCTCACCTCTTTAAAGTCATTAATCAAATATCAGCTTCTCAATTATTTAAATTTATTTTTGTTCATAGCATTTATCATTTTCTCAAATCCTGATAAATTATTTATTAGGTCCATTGTTTAAGATAGGCCTCCCATGTTGGCATTTAAATTCAGTGAGGTCAAGGGTTTTTGTATTTGTGTTTGGGTTTTGGTATCTTCTGATTATTATTGTGTCTGGGGCACCTAGAACCTTGCTGACACATAGCAGGTAGTCAATAAATATTTGCAAACCAAATGAATGAGTAGATTAAGTAATCAAAGAAAAATATTTCCAACTCATTTGATGAAAAATATTCACCAACCTAGATACTTTATTATTATTATCGATGAAAATATTGAGTGGTTTACAAGATAGAAAAATCTAGCGTTAACTCAGCTGTTTTATTGTTTTCTATTTAGTCAAATCCTAGAGATATGAAATTATTCACAAATTAAGTCTTTGTATAGTTAATGCATTATTTTGGTATTCATTGCTTGTTTTGAGTTGTGCTTTTTAATATCATGCCATACCTGACATCCAGATAAATGCTATAGGGTTCTGAAACCAACAGTCTTCCTTCTTAACATTTGGAGAAGATAATTCCTTCAACATTGCATTAGCTTGTATGAATCACAGTGAACGACAAGATTTTAAAAGGCAGCAGTAGACATGGGTTTCATATAAGTGGAGATCAAAGTTTTCTTACTATGTACACTTTCTCAAATTTTTTCCAAACATTGTTTCAAAACAGAAAATAATCTTACTATCTGTGATGACAGGTTACCCTTGGGGGTAAGGGTGGTAGAGGCAGGCTCCAGGCTTAGTTCTTTTGTTCTCTGAGGAGTATTAGAGGACTGAGCCACAGCTGTTGGGTGAGGGAGGTTGGAGAGCTGGCAAATTGAGAAAACCAAACCAAACCAAACCACTGTGTGCCAAACCTACACAGCTGTGTCTACTACTGATAATCCTTCTGAAGCATGCCAGTTGCTTCCATTCAGCACCCTGGAAGGGAACTTACCACACAGCAAAAAACAGAAAGCTCGGTCTTGTTTAGAAGCTCTCTGCTCCTTGCTTTGCTTTTGTTCCCTGACTGATGCTTCCTACCTCTTTCACTGACTGAGCAATGGCAGATTTTGGCGCTCCTTAGGTAAAATAGTATATCTAACCTCTAAGTAAAAGACAGATTTTACATATTGACTCCTTTCTCTTTACTTTTTTTTAAATCTGAGAGTTTGTCAATAACCAACAGGAATGTTCAAGAAATACCCAAGTCACCTCTTCCTCTGGTGTTCTGCAGATATAATTCTCTATATTTCTAATCTTTTCCTCTAATTCTAGTTTATCAATTATGCAGGTAGTGTCTTTTTTTCAACATGTACTTTTAAATATTTTCAGAAAGAACATTTGTTCAACTGTAAATGCCTAAATTCTATTATTATGTTTTTTAGTCTGGTAGATTCATTTACACGTTAATCAAAAGTATAAACACAAAACACAATTCTAATAGTAATTTAATTTTAATTTTACTTTTTTGTATCTTACAAAATCTCCACACTGTAAAAGAGTTTCTAAATATTCAAAAAGTAATAAACATTGAAAAGGAGTGGTGAGAGTGGGCATGCTTGCTTACTCTTGATTTTAGATAAAAAGCTTTCAGTTTTCCACCATTCGGTGTTATTAGCTGTGAGTTTGTCATGCATGTCTCTATTATGATGTACATTCTTTCTATATCTAGTTTGTTAACAATTTTTATCATAAAATAACCTAATAAATATAAAATTATTTTTACTATTTGTTTTTATTTTTTATTATTTTAGACTATTCTCTAAACTTGTGAACCACCATATATTCTTGCAGGTCTACTTTGAGCTCCTTGTAATATCTGCCTCTTTTTCTTTCATTTTTCTTTTTGAAATACCACTATTATACTATCTGTCATACAGGTATTCTAAAGGCAATGTCTGTTTCTTGCCAAAAATTTAGAAAATTTGTAAATTTGGAAATTTATCTACATTTTTCCAGAAATTTGCAAAATCAGAAAATATGTAAATATAATATAGAAAATGAATACCATCTATACTACTCATCCTAAGATGACCATCATTTACCTTTTGCTAAATACACTAGAATTTTTTCCAAATATTTATTGTATAATTGTGCATGTATACACTTCTTTATACACATGTACATACATATTTGAAAAACTGAACTCCCATAGTACATGCTGTTTTTAAATATACTCTTTCAGTTAAATATATAGTGTGCAATCCATTAAATGGAAGTATCATAATTTATTGTCGACTAACATTTAGATTATCTTCCATTCAATGGAAATCTCTTTAAATACGTTTACACTGCTTAACAATAAGCCTGAGTGTTTGATACTGAAAGTTGAATTTAAAAAATCTTGAATAAAAATAAAGTATAAAGCACATCCAGTAAGCTTATTCACCTTCACATTTTTTCCTCATAAACGTGAAATGTTTAAGATTTCTTTTTCAAGAGCATAATTTACTGTATTCATGTATGTGAATAGTGGTCCTGATGGAAAAACTTCAAGATTATTGTTCTAATAATTAAAACTATGAATTCAATATCAAGCACCCTCCTGAAGCTTTCCTGATGTCTACTTTGTGGTGATCAGGGACCAAAAACTAATTTAGGTGTGGTTAAATCCTATGGCTACATGCCTTGCCACTCTTTGCTGAGTTTACTATTGGTCAAGTTAAGTTTGTCCCAAGAACATGAGTTATTTTATACATTTCTAAGGAAGCTTAGAGTATGTTTTTTGCTCCCTCTGGGGATTGAAATTAGTCTCTATCCTTTTAAAAGTAAGATGAAATTAGAAATGCACTATTAAGAGGAAGCACAAAAGGAAACATACAATATATTACAACACTGTCTATAGCGTGTTATCATAAGAATATGAAGTAGAAGCTACCTAAATTCGCTCTAAGATTTGAAGCAAATTAGCCACCCAGAGGGGCCAGTCATGATCTATCTGAAACTTTTTCATCATTTACTAAGTTATGTCTTTCCTATCAACTTTCAAGGTGGTTGTGTGGATCATAAGAAATAATACATGTTCATAGTTTTTGGACAATGTCAATGGAAACTTTATTACAAGGTGTCAGGTTCCTAGCATGAAGGAGAATTTCCACCTGAATGGTTTCAACTGAAGAAAATCTAATAAAAAACTCTCTGTAGAGAGGCATGGGCAGTGTTAAA
>NW_016107325.1:535017-538721 GCF_001604975.1 Cebus imitator | reverse complement strand
AGAAGGCAATGGAGGCTACGTGAGACTAATAGCATGAAACCTTCCCACTCATATCAGTCTGAAGCAACTAGGACAATGATTCTCAGAGCATGGTCCCTGGACCAGCAACATCAGTATCACCTGTCAGTAATGAAGTTTCTCAGTTTTTACTTTGGAGCCACTGAATCATAAAATCTGCATGTGGGACTACTGAGCATTCTAGTTGATTTTTTTTTTGAGACGGAGTTTCGCTGTTGTTGCCCAGACTGGAGTGCAATGGCACGATCTCGGCTCACCGCAACCTCCACCTCCTGGGTTCAAGCAATTCTCCTGCCTCAGCCTCCCGAGTAGCTGGGACTACAGGCACGCACCATCATGCCCAGCTAATTTTCATATTTTTAGTCACCTTGTTGACCAGGATGGTCTCGATCTCTTGACCTCGTGATTCACCCGCCTCAGCCTCCCAAAGTGCTGGGATCACAGGCTTGAGCCACCGCGCCCAGCCCTAGTTGATTCTTGATGCTAAAAATTAAAAACCACTGAGGTAGGCTGTGCAATGGTAATGAAAATTCCAAATATATGAATTAAGAACACTTATTTCTAGCTAATGCTTTATTTTGAACATGTTACTGTGGGTCAGCTGCGGTTCTGCTCCCTGTTGTCTTCTCTCTAGGACCCGGGCTAGATGATGCAGCTTCTATTAAGAACATTGCTAATTAAGACAGTAGAAAATAAGAACATGGTAGAGGATGGCTATAAAATTTCTCCTAAGAAGTGACACAAATTGCTTTGCTCTTCACTGGTC
The DNA here is from genome assembly GCF_001604975.1 of Cebus imitator. NCBI lineage: Eukaryota > Metazoa > Chordata > Mammalia > Primates > Cebidae > Cebus > Cebus imitator. The sequence continues at coordinate 537,937 of NW_016107325.1, read as the reverse complement.
AAGTTGGTCACATAGCCATGTCTACGTTCAATGTGTCAGGAGATGAGTTTCATTTATAATGAGGTGCCCTGGATATGGGTCAAAAATAATACTATCTACTCTATCACTCTCAGGCCAGAAAAAGCCATGGGAGAAAATAAAGCTCCTGGAGGCTAGGACACCCTAGAGCCAGGAGCTGTGCTGCTATTCAGTAGGAGAGAAAACATGAAGGGATGAAAGTGCTGCTGAAGGAGAGGCACAGAAAAACACCTCCACACCCATTCTGTGTCTGCATGGGTCAGTTCACTGTCCTAAACGGCAGAAAAGGCTGGAGCCTGGATCCGGAGGTGGTGGCAAACAGAATTACCAGTTAATAAATTATGATCATCAGTGACTTTTGGTTTACATCTGTTTAGTCATTTATCCTTATTTCCTTTCATTAGTTGGCAGGAGTGAGAATTGACCATGGATGGAAAGTCTTTATGTTATATATACCACTTTTTTCTTTAATAAAAAGACTTGTATCCTGCTGAGCTAAAAAACTCTAATTATCTTGAAGTTAATGAGTGTTTATTTTTTAATCACCATACTATCTTTTGGTACCACTGTCACTAGTGTCAGGGAACTTTGCCGCAATAGATTTGGATGAAAATGATCAAGAGACAGTGTAGCATTTCTAAAGCAAAGATAATTTCTACAATTGATGACAAAGTAAAGAATGGTGAAGTAGAAATGTGTTCAACAGGACATCAGAGACCTTAGTATTAATTGGTGGTTTAGTTCAGGCAGGCTACATAACGGTGGGAAAAACTCAGTTTATGAACCAATAAAAATAAGTTTGGCTGTGACAACCTCCAGGATTCTTTTTTAGTAATATAATATGATGTTTTTATATCACATCTGTCTTGTTTGATAGACATTAATAGAAGTGGAAGTGACATAAAGCTAAGTTCCACTAATCACCTTTTTTTCACCAAGTTTATCTGATATATTATGACCAGCATTAATTTATTCTTAAGGGGTTCAATCCCAAGAAAGTTTAGTTGGCTTCAAGAAAATATTTGTTAATTTGTAGATTGGCAATAGGATTCTCTTAGAAAGTGCAAGATTGATTGAACCACAATAGCTACAAGATTTCTTTTCCTATCTCCATCTTAAGTTAAAAAAAAGAAAGGGTCAGAGAAGTCAGGTATCTTGAAAAAATTTGCAAAGCTAATATACAGCAACACCAGGAATTGTGTGTGGTCTTGGTCAAGTTATTTAATCTTTTTCAGCTTTAGTTTATTCATAATTATAATACAAATACTGGTGTGATTTTGAAACAATTAGGTGCGATATATGCATGGTACTCAGTGGAGTGTCTGGCATGTATCAGGTTTCTTATAAATGTTAGTTCTTCTTGCTTCCTTCTGTTTATCCAAAGCACATACTCTGATGCTTTGCATGTAATATGCTTAATATGTACTTTCTGCTTGATTGATACTAGAATATATTAATTGGCTATAGCCATGTACCAACTGTTATAAAAAGTGTACTGACTCAATTTTGGTGACATTCCTGGTCACTTTTATTTTTGTTGGCCATGATGGTTAAGAACTTGAATGTCTGGAGCCCAGACTTGAATCTTGACCTTGGCAATTATTTGCGTTTTGATCTTGGGCAAGGTCACTGTTCCTCAAATTTCCCATCTGTAAATAAAATGAGTATGATGATAATGATGATAGCAATGGTAACTTCCTCCTAGGCTTTTTTTTAAAAGATAAAGTTTGAAGAAATTAATACCTGTAAACAAAAAAGAAATAATGCTTGGCACAAAGCAAATACTTGAAAATTGTTAGCTTTCATTATTCTTCTTATACCAGATGCCCACATTGTTTGATAAATGCCCCTCTCCCTTCACACACACACACACACACACACACACACACACACACACACCAGCTCTAATGAGTTGATCCCTCTCAAGAGTCACCTCCAAATGTATAGTATCAGTATGTGTAGGTTTCCAAATGACATTTTATAAATGGGCACCAAAAATTCTCTTAAGCAAAAGAGAGGAAATCAAATTCCAAAAACCAATTAAATAATATGGAGGGTAAAACACTATCTGCCACAATCAGGCGACAGAGAATGAAGGCCAACATAGCGTTCCCAGCTGTACACTCTGCTGCCCTTTTCCCCCTCTTAGCAGGGTGAGTTAAGGTGGAGTGTCATCCTTAACTTTGAATTTTGCTGCTTTTGTCAGTTTGTGTCACAACCTTAACATTATTTAAATGTACTTTTTTGTATTTAATATTCATATTCAGGTGTTCAAGCCATAATTTCTGTTAGTAAAAGTGACATTTCTTAAAGTTCATTATTTTTTCCACATAGAAATCTCAGACATTAAAAAAAAACAGACTTTAAATAATAGAACAGAAGTGTCTTCAGGCTAACAGCCACCCCTGTGATTTGTCATTTTGGTACTTGAGTACCTGGAAGAAATAAGTTTGATAACACCCGAGTCATTTAGCTTTGTGATTAGAAACTCGGCAGTCTGAGCTGCATGTCTTAGGCAGCCCTTCACATTCAGTGGAGAGCTTATATAGACTGTGTTGCTCTGACTTTTTTTGCTTGACATTTTCAAGCCAAGATGCACTATATAAAATGTCCATTAAATTTGCCAAGGATTTCAAGTTATCATGGCAATGTATCTTGATGATAATCAAGAATGTGGCAACAATTATACGGCATCTATCTGTAGGGTTTAGGTAAAGTACTCAACTGAAATCCTTGAAGTAATTCATTTACAAAAAGTAAAATGGGTAATGCTTATTGCTCAGTTACAGAAAATAGACGTTAGACTTCTTTAAATGAAAAGAAATACCATGAAAAGAAATACAAGTTAAAGCCAACCTATTACAAATGCAATGAGAGGGTCTTTCTGGTCAGATTTTTATCA
>NW_016107325.1:525607-534208 GCF_001604975.1 Cebus imitator | reverse complement strand
ATTAATAAAAAATGAATTGTTTGTAGAGGAAAGTAGAAGATCTATTAAAAATAACTTTTAAAGATCTTTAATCATTGCTGGCATTTAAAAATATTTGTTACTTTGTATTGCTGTTTTCTCCGCTGTCTCCCACACATAATGATACTTGTTGACTAGAATTTTTCACCTTCTCATATAAGTAAATTGTTTAACATTTGTTTCAAAGAGAGCAAATATGTTTTGGATCCATGCTTGATTATGCCTTTGATATAGATGCATCTTTTTACATTTATTTTTAATGAAATTTATCTATTCTTCCCTTCTTGCTAAGCTGAGTATAAAAAGACACACATCCTCCTTGGAAGAAAATAATTTGTAGTTTTCAGCAGAGGAAATGTAATTTCCTTATCCCCTCCTAAACACTTTAGGGCTTCTTGTTCAGCCTCTTACTTTTTTCTAGACAGTAAATAAGAATTGTGAAGATCTCTTTCCCTTTAATAAGAGTGTTCTTCATTTTTTTAAAAACACATTTCAATTCTGTCCAGTTATTCTAGACTGAGATTAAATTTTTGCTCTTTCTTGTCTGTGTCACTTCCCTTTTACCTCCCTAACCAGGATCCCAAAGCCATTTGTAGGTTTTGCCATCTACTCTTTTTCACATAGTTACGTTTTAAAAACATTATTTAACTTTGTAAGCTCATGAAGGCAGGTACTGAGACATTATGCTGACCATTTCCTATAATAATACTGTGTTTGTTATATATCAAAAGTGTTATTGTTACATAAAGTCTTAGAAAATTGCAAGCATTCTTTCAACATTGCACAGTCTCTAGAAGTTGTGTTCTATATTTTCCTGAAAATGCCTGAAGAATATTTAATAAGAATGAAACATCATGTTTTAAAATATGTCATGGTGTATACTATCCTCAAAGAAATATAGTTGCTGTTTACAAGAATTCCAGGTAATAAATAAGGAGAGCAATGTAGTTTTAATCATTGTAAATGACTAACAATGTTGGGTCTCAGCTTAATGCTTGGGGTAGATTTCAGGTAACACAAATTTTTAAATTAACCTCTAAAACAATTTAATTCTTCATATCATTTACATGATTATTTTCATATTATTTGATGCAAGCTTAGTTGTAGACTGTTAGGTTCTACTCCTCCAGGAACCTGCAAATACAGTAACCTGCAAATGTGAAACTGAAATAACTAAACTCCTTGAAACAGATTTATATGTTGCCTTTCTCTTTGATAACTACTGCTGGCTAACTCCACTAACCATGTATCTAGCCAGGAATATAACTCCAATACCCATACCAACAGGATGGAGCTAGTTTTAGCATACTCCTTCAAGGCAAAGAAATTAAATTTTTTCTTTAAGCTATAGACCTCTGCAGTACATGTTCAAGTGGTCCATGAATGAAATGTTTTTCTTAGCTTAAGTTCATTGCCCTTCTGGGGGCTTGTTTTTGACCTAATTTAACCTTAACCTGACCAATTTTTCCAAATTTGTTTAGAATTTTTTTCATTGTAATTCATAGACATGTTGTGTTAAAATATTACCAGATAAAATAAACTGAGCTCCACTGAAGAAAAAAGGTTATTAAGCACTTAAGAAGTGTTTTCCCACAAAATTTAATTGGCTGAACAATATCTGGCTTTAGAAAAATTTGTAATAAATAGTTCCTTCATATATTGGGTTTCTAATCAAGCCTTAAAACATGAATGTTTTTGTTATTCAGTGAGATCCCATGGCTTGAAATGAGGTGCTAATCTAATAAATTAGAATACAAAATTAAATTATCACCCTATTCCTATAAGACATAGTAAAAGATTACGGGTTATTAAGCTTCTTATAAGAGTGACTTAGCTTAGTTAATTTCTTATGCCTTAATTATAAAAAAGACTTCCTACAAATTCAAATATTCTTGGCATATATGAGAACAATAACTACAAAAATCTCTTAGAGAGAACGCTTTCATGCTTCTCTCTTTTCCCTTAATAATGTAAGATGTGGTAAACAAGATAGGGGAGACACTGGCAGAGGCAGGGCACCAATCTAGTACAATTTGCCTTCAGAAGGATAGGAAAAGGGAAGAGATGATTGCCATTTCTATTATTTTTACTATTCTCTGTAATCCAATAGTTCTTTTCTAAATGCTTATTTTTCTTATAACTAGTATCTATCTTTTCCATATGTATGCCTTTTACATATTTTTCCCATAAGACACTTCTAAAAGATGTGTCTGTCTTATAGGATGTTCAAGAACTCAAGTAGAATTTAATAGATATAGACAAGGTGTGGATTTGCACCATTTCACTTCTACTAAATATCTAAGTAGGATTAAATGACTGTGTGTTTATGGAAGCAGATAGGACTTAGTAATTGTGTTTCATCAGAGATATAACATTTCAGACTCCTTAAGATGTCTCAGTAGAACCCTATTGTTTACTGAAGCAAAAGAACCAGATTCTAGATGGGAAGATGTAATTGTGTGAAACACCCTGGAGTAAACTGACATATTAAACAATACATTGATTGTAAGCAATGAGTATATTCAGATCCAAGTTGTGTTGAAAGATTTAATTACTGAGTGAGGTTGGAGTTACTTGTGTGAATGAGCAAAACTTCAAATAGAAGGTAATTATTCCATAATCAACTTATTTTAAATATTTTCAAAGTAAAATATAACTATCCTCACTTCCTATTGAAATAGTAGGGGTTTCTGTTTTAGTGGTAATGTCAACTAGAAAGACAATTTTACTTAATGATAAACTGAAAGACACATTTAGTCTTATTATTAGCAAAGACATTTGGTAGCATGGATAGCATATCAAAACCTCTCTAGCCAGAGAAAAGCTTACCTTGTAATAATGAAAAAGAATTCATTTCCTCAGTACTTACTTACTTAGTAATTACTTTAACCAGTTGTCATTTAGCCTTTGTGTGACAGCACCTGCAACTTATGGTCATCATGAGTTGGGCTTCACCATCATTTTTAATTTTTGATGTTAAAATTTTCATTTGATTTACTCTAACTTTTTCTAGAAATGTTACCACTTCTTAATTTCGACACCTTTGATTTTGGGTGTTTGGTAGTTGTGATAAAAAAAATGAATTAAATAAGTGTTTAATTACAAAAACAAAATCAGATATAAATACCTCTAATTTATAAAATGAGTAACAATCTCTAATAAATGAATTAATCCCTTAAACACATTTGCTGAGAACATAATGCATAAGAGGAAGCATTCTCAATGTTACTAATTAGAAATGGGAGAATCAAGAAGCAACATCAAAAAATATACCAAAACAGTTATGCAAAGAAGTAGTAGATTCAAGGTAGAACATGAGGCAGGTATAAATACCTGGGTACATATACTCAGGTGTGCAAGAATAATCACATCCTTGTTTTAAGTCATTTTTCTTCTGATTTTGCAATTGCATCCAGCCTGGCTGGCACCAAATTTCATCTCAGTTATTATTAGGGCTCCTTTTTTTCTATCAAAGCCTTTGGAACTAGGGGGCACTGTTTAGTGTCCAGAACTGGCAGACTATTATCAGACTGCTGATATACCCAGGTCCAACCCTGAGTGGTCTCATGAAATCCAAAAATTCTCTGTTTGGATGCCATGTGAGCTTTAGGAAGATCTTTGTCAGGTTTAGGAACACTGGTTACACTATCCAACCATCCTTTCCAAAGCCCACTACCTCATCTATCTGATAGAGTAAGAATGGAACTAAGTTCCTAAGTAATTTTGAGACAAGCTGCCTTTCCCACTCTTTCTACATCAGGAGTCTACCAACGCACTCTTTCTCTCCTTGTCTTCTCCTTTCTCCAACCCTTTCCTCTCCGCTGCTCTCTTCTGCCTTCCTCGATGGCACCTAATTTTACCTTCTCAATGCGCTTAGAGTTTACAGAAAACAGGAAGAGCTCCTGGCTCAGAATTATTTTTCCCTTTTCTGTTTTCTAAACTCAGTAGTAAAATTGAAGAGTAAGCACACAGAATAATGTGTCAATAAATTATTCTGATACTAGATATGTATTCAGATAGCAAAGAAGTCAGTATTTATTTTGCTTGTATTCTTTAAGGCCAGAGAATTCTAAGCTTTGAGGAGTGCATTTGGAAAAAAAAATTAGCATTTCTGTTTCTCATTTTTCAAAACACAACATCAAAATAGCCCTTAAACTTTTAATTTTTGCATATTTTATATGTGGATGTTATGATAATATAGTAAGCATATGTGTAAGTAAAATTTCTACATAAATAAACGTGTTGAGAATAGAAGCTTGAAATTTTCAATAAATGAGAGTATATAACTAAAAATGTAAAGACAACAAATCTAAGAAATCATAAATATTTTAATTTAATAATTAAATGAGTACCCAACATGTACAAAGCAATGTGCTAAGTATTTTAGGGAACACACATTTTAAGGCAGGCAGATATGTAGTTAACTATTTAAAAGGAAATTTAAAAATGAAATTCGCATCTGTATTATAGACCAGTTGTATAAAAAAGGATCTTACAAAGAGAATCTTATTGTAAGTTGTCAAAAGAGAGAAAGCTACTTCCTGCTGTGTGTGTTTGTGTAGTGGAAAGGGTGGGTGGGACACAGATCAGGAAAACTTCATGGAAATGTATTTTGGACTTGGGTCTTGAAAGTGGAGTAGGTATTAACTGTAAAAATAAATTTAGGAAGAAAGATAATCCAGGTCAGAAGTCTGTGGGTACCCCTGAAGGTACATAAAGCATTTGCAGGAGGTACTCAGTCATGGATACCATTAAAGAAACAAAATTTCAGGTTCTCAACCTCCACATGTATGATTTCAGAATTCATGGTTCTGTTTTTTCTCTCTGCACAATACCTCCCTCTGTGGGTCGGGGAGGAATCATTGAATATACATTAGAGACCTTGCAGCTCCAGACTGGCAAGTTATAACACTGAAAATAAAGAAGATTCAAATGATGATCAGGAGAATACAAGATACACCACAACACTATGTAAAACACGAATAATAATTAATGTTTTCCAATAACTCAGTGACATAATAGTAATAACTTCAACACCTAAAATGTTTATAGTGCTCTAAAGTATCTGAAGTTTTCACATGTATAATCTCATTTATTTTCATAAATCTCCATTGAGTAGATAATGACATATTCTAAATTACTTAAAAGAAAATTATGTCTCAGGGAGTTGATGCAACTAGATGAAGACTATACATCTAGATACAGAAGAACTGTATTTCGACCAGCCTTTAAAATATATTTTGTGTTATTTCCATACTACTGTCGAGTTTTTAAGCTCTATCCTGCAAGTCTGCAAAGAATACTCAGTAGGGTAGTAAAAAATAAACTTAGGGAAAGCTAACTGCTCAATCATAAAGACAGGATACAGAACAGATACTTAAAATTTAAAAATCATCTATATCATTCCTTGCTTCTCATGTGGGCATTTATTGATATAAATTTTCCTCTAGACACTGCTTTAAATGTGTCCCAGAGATTCTGGTACACTGTATCTTCATTCTCATTGGTTTCAAAGAACATCTTTATTTCTGCCTTCATTTAATTGTTTATCCAGTCAGCATTCAAGAGCCAGTTGTTCAGTTTCCATAAAGTTTTGAGGTTTTGAGTTAGTTTCTTAATCCTGAGTTCTAATTTGATTGCACTGTGGTCTGAGAGACTGTTTGTTATAATTTCCATTCTTTTGCATTTGCTGAGGAGTGATTTACTTCCAATTATGTAGTCAATTTTAGAGTAGGTGTGATGGGGTGCTGCGAAGAATGTATATTCTGAGGATTTAGGGTGGAGAGTTCTGTAAATGTCTATGAGGTTTGCTTGGTTCAGATCTGAGTTCAAGTCCTGGATATCCTTGTTAATTTTCTGTCTCATTGATCTGTCTAATATTGACAGTGGAGTGTTAAAGTCTCCCACTATTACTGTGTGTGAGTCTAAGTCTCTTTGTAGGTCACTAAGAACTTGCTTTATGTATCTGGGTGCACCTGTATTGGATGCATATATCTTTAGGATCTTTAGCTCTTCTTGTTGCATTGATCCTTTTACCATTATGTAATGCCCTTCTTTGTCTCTTTTAATGTTTGTTGGTTTAAAGTCTATCTTATCAGAGATTAGGATTGCAACTCCTGCTTTGTTTGCTTTCTATTTGCTTGGTAAATCTTCCTCCATCCCTTTATTTTGAGCCTATGTGTGTCCTTACACATGAGATGGGCTTCCCAATACAGCACACCTATAGGTTTTGACTTTTTATCCAGTTTGCCAGTCTGATAGACTGGATAAGGAAAATGTGGCACATATATACCATGGAATGCTATGCAGCCATAAAAAATGATGAGTTTGTGTTGTTTGTAGGGACATGGATGAATCTGGAAACCATCATTCTCAGCAAACTGACACAAGAACAGAAAATCAAACATGTTCTCACTCATAGGCTGGTGTTGAGCAATAAGAACACATGGACACAGGGAGGGGAGCATCACCCACTGGGGTCTTTTGCCGGGGAGACTAAGGGAGGGACAGCAGGGGTGTAGGGAGTTGGGGAGGGACAACAAGGGGAGAAATGCCAGATATAGGTAATGAGGATGGAGGCAGCAAACCACATTGCCATGTATTTACCTATGCAACAATCCTGCATGTTCTGCACATGTACCCCAGAACCTAAAGTGCAATAAAATATATTTAAAAAAAAGAAATAGATATTCTTGCTTTCAAGGTACATCCCATGGGAACTTGTCCTCAGGCCACCAACCCAGATCTACTGAGTCAGAATTGTATTTCTGACAGGATCCCAGATGTTTCATTAAAATTTGAGAAGTACTGGGATAGATGACAAAACAAATTTGTCAATATAGGTAAATAGCCTGTTTGGCATTTATAGCATTGCTTCCACCAGTGAATGGTCCATTTCACTTGCTTCGATATTATAAGTTCTCCTTGTTATCCATAAAAATCCACAGACGAAAAATTAGTTTCCCATTATCTCTCCTTTACTTAAGGAAAGAGTTTATTATGTTTAAAGCTAGTAATCACCTAATTTTAAAATAATGTTTACCTAATTTAACTGCACAATATTCCAACCTAAAGATCACAAATTCGATATAAACTATAGGCAGATTGGCTGATTATTAAATATTTGGTTGTTCCAGCATTTGTACATGATTTATATGAAGGTTATAAATCATATTTTGGGCTTCATATTATTTCCTTGCTAGAAGCAGAACGTGGGTAAATTCAAAAGGCAGCTACAAAGAGATGGCCCTAGGGTTTGTTTCTCTAAATCTTTATGTACTTTTTTAACGTTTCCAATACTCATCACTTTTTTGCAACAAGTTTTAAAAGAGAATTATTTATAAAGTTGATGGTGGTTTGTTTAAACTCATTGCACTTTTGTAAATTTCAAGTGACAAGTACGTTCTGCCATTAGCAGAGTTTTTGGAGACACTCATATGTGCCAGAACATGCAAAAGCCACACATTCTTTGTTAAATTAAACAGTTCTAAGCATTGTGTGGACTCCTGGCATAGCATGGCTAAATATTCAGACACATGCCTATATAGTACTCTGTGTTCTGCCAAATGGAGGGAAAACAAAAGAAAGAAAATTATATAAATATACTGGTAAACATTGACTTTGTAAGATACAGCATAAGCTGCTTTGGAAAAAGATTGTAGAGCATGATTCAAAGAATGCATTTAAATTCTTTTCCTTAGGAAAATGTATCTAATTTGTTTTTCATGAAAACATGTATTTAGCAGTGGGGAGTTTTTCATTGGCTAAGATATTTTGGCATATTTATGGCAAAAAGGTGATTGGAATAATGTTTGCATTCATTTTGCACTGAAAACTGAAATAAGTATAAGATATGCACTTTGTAATATAAAACCATTGCTAGTCAGGATATACTCCCTTTAAGAAAGCATAATTCAGTATATGAATTCAAAGTGACTAAAGTATAATTATGGAAGAATTATTCATGTTACCAAAGGATCCTTCCTTTACCAAACATTTATCACAGGAAATCTTTAAATAAATAGTTTCCTTTTAGGACATTTAAAAGTACTGGATTTAAAATGGTTGATGTTAAAGAAATATCTAAGGAGCACCTCTATTATATAAGTCATACATTTTAATAGATGACTTTAGAATTTCTTAATTATCTGGATTTATGGTAAAATGAGTAATTATTACAAGCCATAGAAGAAACTGAAAGTCTAATGGGCAAGCCAAGGTAATGTTTCCACAAACAAGTTCTCTACTTATGAAAGAATATATGTGTTCCACTTTTTTTTAACTCATATGTTGACTTTCTAAAATGATATTCTATTATGGGTACAATTATTTATTCCAGAATGGTACCAACTTTTCTGGGACTATTTGAAAGCCATCTTTCTTTCTTTTCTTTTTTTTTTCTCTTAATGTAGGTCGGATTTATTCTCATCATTGCTTTATTAATTTTTTAAACTTTTTTTTTCCCATTTATTTATTTTATTGTATTTTAGGTTTTGGGGTACATGTGAAGAACATGCAAAATTGTTGCATAGGAACACACATGGCAGTGTGATTTGCTGCCTTCCTCCCCATCACCTACATCTG
>NW_016107325.1:484425-520167 GCF_001604975.1 Cebus imitator | reverse complement strand
GTCCCGGGTTCAGCTGCGCTTGCTGTGAAACTCTCAATCCAGAGTTTCTGGTTGCTGTTCAATTTTTTAAACTTTTTAACCTAAAAATCACTTAGGAATCTGGAGCCTTTTAGCTTTTTGCTGGCTGTGTTAAGCCGGCTGGGAGAGCAATCTTTGGAGATGCCCACAGTGTAGATGTACTGTCAAAGGACATGCCCGCTCCTGGAGTGTGACCTGGAAAGCATTTCTGTGGCAGGCTCGGTGGGTGGCAGTCTCTGTGGCATGCTGGGTTTCACTTAACACACTTGCTGCTGAAACTTCCCTCCATGGTGTCTCCCCCTGGGCTTCAGGGCTCAGCCTTCATGGAGGCAGTGAGGTGCCCAGACCAAGGACCAAGGTGGGAGAAGTCATTTCAGAAACTGGCAACACAGCTTCCCTTGTTCAGAGTGAAAGAAGTTGCCATGTGGCCACGCAGTTCACGGAGACCTTCCCACCCTAAGGGAGCATTTGCAGCAGAAGGTCCAGGTCATCTCTAGGGAGAGGCCAGTTCTTGGATCCTTTGCTGGGCATTACCAAGCTCCAAGCAAGCCCAGTAAAGGAATAGGATATTCCTGTGGGGAACGAGAGGATAAACTTTCTTGAAGCTGTATGAACAATTTTAAAGATATAGGTAATTTTCCAAAGCAACATTTTTAAATGCCTTTTAGTTCACTTTTAAATGAACATTTTTAAATGCCAGCCTTCTGGTTCTCTCATTCTGCAGCTGACGAGTCACCCTGTTAAAAGCAAAAGCTGAACTCTTCCCAGCTCCGTGCTCCCTTCCACCCCATGCCCCACCGCAGAAGCCCTTTTAAACAATCGTGTTCTCCTGTACGGAGAGACGCTGTTTCCCTATCTGAGTGTTGCCTGTGAGACTCCAGCCCTGGAGCAGCCCAGAGAACCCGAGCATCTCCACAACATTGCTTGCAGGAGTCAAGGTGGCACTGGTGACTGATGGCCCTTTATGAGCAAGTGACTGACACACAATGTGGCCAGATTCACCTGAAAAATGAGAGTCAAGAGAAAGAAAGCCTCAGTCTTCTGAGATCAAGTGTTAACTGCATGATGTCTTCATCCTTTGTCTTAATTTGGAAAGGAACACAGTTGGATGTCCTTGCCTTTTAGCTTAATTTTAATTAATTAATTAATTATTTGTTTATTTTATTGCACTTTAGGTCTGGGGTACATGTACAGAACATGCAGGATTGTTGCATAGTTACGTACATGGCAATGTGGTTTGTTGCCTCCATCCCTGTCACCTATATCTGGCATTACTCCCCATGTTATCCCTCCCCAAATCCCTACCACCCTGCTGTCCCTCCCTTAGTCCACCCAACAACAGACCCCAGTGTGTGATGCTCCCCTCCCTGTAACCGTGTGTTCTCATTGTCCAACACCTGTCTATGAGTGAGAACATGGGGTGTTTGATTTTCTGGTCTTGTGTCAGTTTGCTGAGAATGATGGTTTCCAGATTCACCCATGTCCCTACAAAGGAAATGAACTCATCATTTTTTATGGCTGCATAGTTTCCATGGTGTATATGTGCCACATTTGCCTTGTCCGGTCTATCATCAATGGGCATTTGATTTGGTTCCAGGTCTTTGCTATTGTAAACAGTGCTGCAATGAACATACCTGTGCATGTGTCTTTATAATAGAGCAATTTATAATCCTTTGGATATGTACCCAGTAACGGGATTGCTGGGTCAAATGGAATTTCTATTTCTAGGTCCTTGAGGAATCACCACACTGTCTTCCACAATGGCTGAACTAATTTACACTACCACCAACAGGGAAAAGGTGTACCTATTTCTCCACATCCTCTCCAGCGTCTGTTGTCTGCAGGCTTTTTAATGATCACCATTCTAATTGGCATGAGATAGTATCTCAGTATGGTTTTGATTTGAATTTCTCTAATGACCATTGATGATGAGCATTTTTTCATGTATTTGTTGGCCTCATATATGTCTTCTTTTGAAAGTGTCTGTTCATATCCTTTGTCCATTTTTGTATGGGTTTGTTTGTTTTCTTGTAACTCTGTTTTTGTTCTTTGTAGATTCTGGATATTAGCCCTTTGTCAGATAGGTAGACTGCAAAATTTTTTCCCATTCTGTTTGTTGCCGGTTCTCTCTAATGGTTGTTTCTTTGGCCGTACAGAAGCTCTGGAGTTTAATTAGATCTGATGTGTTACTTTGGCTTTTGTTGCCAATGCTTTTGGTGTTTTAGTCATGAAGTCCTTGCCTATGCCTATGTCCTGAGTAGTTTTGCCTAGGTTTGCTTCTAGGGTTTTTATGGCGTTAGGTCTTATGTTTAAGTCTCTAATCCAACTGGAGTTAATTTTAGTGTAAGGTGTCAGGAAGGGGTTTAGTTTCTGCTTTCTGCACATGGCTAACCAGTTTTCCCAACACCACTTATTAATAACAGGGAATCTTTTCTCCATTGCTTGTTTTTGTCAGGTTTGTGAAAGATCAGATGATTGTAGATGTGTGGCATTGCATTCAAGGCTTCTGTTCTGTTCCATTGGTCTATGTCTCTGTTTTGGTACCAGTACCATGCTGTTTTGATTACCATGGCCTTGTAGTATAGCTTGAAGTCAGGCAGCATGATGCCTCCAGTTTTGTTCTTTTTGCTTAGAATTGTCTTGGCTATGTGGGCTCTCTTTTGGTTCCAAGAAGTTTAAGGTGTTTTTTTCCAGTGCTGTGAAGCGGTTCATAGGTAGCTTGATGCAGATAGCCTTGAATCTATAAATTACCTTGGGCAGTATAGCCATTTTCACAATATTGATTCTTTCTAACCATGAGCATGGAATGTTTTTCCATCTGTTTGTGTCCTCTCTTATTTCCTTGAGCAGTGACTTGCAGTTCTCCTTGAAGAGGTCCTTTACATCCTTTGTTAGTTGTATTCCTAGGTATTTTATTCTCTTTGTAGCAATTGTGAATGGCAGTTCGTTCTTGATTTGGCTCTCTTTAAATCTTTTATTGGTGTATAAGAATGTTTGTGATTTCTGCACATTGATTTTGCATGCTGAGACTGCTGAAGCTGCTTATCAGCTTAAGGAGATATTGGGCTGAGATGATGGGGTCTTCTAAATATAGAATCACGTCATCTGCAAATAGAGATAATTTGACTTCCTCCTTTCCTAATTGAATACATTTTATTTCTTGTTCTTGCCAGATTGCTCTGGCTAGAACTTCCAATACTATACTAAATAGGAGTGGTGAGAGAGGGCATCCTTGTCCAGTGCCAGATTTCAAAGGGAATGCTTCCAGTATTTGCCCATTCAGTATGATATTGGCTGTGGGTTTGTCATAAATAGCTTTTATTATTTTGATATATGTCCTGTCAATACCTAGTTTATTGAGAGTTTTTAGCATAAAGGGCTGTTGAATTTTGTTGAAGGCCTCTGCATCTATTGAGATAATCGTGTGGTTTTTGTCTTTGGTTCTGTTTATGTGGTGAATTACATATTTATAGACTTGCTTATGTTGAACCAGTTTTGTGTCCCTGGGATGAAGCCTGCTTGATCATAATGGATAAGCTTTTTGATGGCTGTTGCAATCGGTTTGCCAGAATTTTATTGAAAAGTTTTGCATCTATGTTTGTCATAGATATTGGCCTGAAGTTTTCTTTTCTTGTTGAGTCTCTGTCGGGTTTTGGTATCAGGATGATGTTGGTCTCATAAAGATTTGGGAAGGATTCTCTCTTTTTGTATTGTTTGGAATAGTTTCAGAAGGAGTGGTACCAGCTCTTCTTTGTATGTCTGGTAGAATTCGACTGTGAATCCATCTGGACCTGGGCTTTTTTTGGTTGGTAGGCTATTAATTGCTGCCTCAACTTCAGCCCTTGTGATTGGTCTATTCAGGGTTTCAACTTCTTCCTGGTTTAAGCTTAAGAGGAGGAAAGTGTCCAGGAATTTACCCATTTCTTCCAGATTTACTGGTTTACGTGCATAGAGTTGTTTGTAGTAATCTTGGATGGTAGCTTGTATTTCTGTTGAATCAGTGGTGATATCCCCTTTATCTTTTTTAATTGCATCTATTTGATTCTTCTCTCTTTTCTTTTTTTTTAATTGCATTTTAGGTTTTGGGGTACATGTGAAGAACATGCAAGATTGTTGCATAGGTACACATGTGGCAGTGTGATTTGCTGCCTTCCTCCCCCTCACCTATATCTGGCATTTCTCCCCATGCCACCTACCCCCCAATTCCCCACCCCCCACTGTCCCTCCCCTATTTCCCTCCAACAGACCCCAGTGTGTAGTGCTTCCCTCCCTGTGTCCATGTGTTCTCATTCTTCAACACCCGTCTATGAGTGAGAACATGCGGTGTTTGATTTTCTGCTCCTGTGTTAGTTTGCTGAGAATGATGGCTTCCTCTCTTTTCTTTTTTATCAATCTGGCTAGCGGCCTATTTTGTTGATCTTTTCAAAAAACCAGCTCCTGGATTCATTGATTTTTTAAAGGAGTTTCTGTGTCTCTATCTCCTTCAGTTCTGCTCCGATCTTAGCTATTTCTTGTGTTCTGCTAGCTTTGAGTTTTCTTAATCTTGCTCCTCTAGCTCTTTCAATTTTGATGATAGGGTATCGATTTTAGGTCTTTCCTTGCTTCTCATTTGGGCATTATTGATATAAATCTCCCTCTAGACATTGCTTTAAATGTGTCCCAGGGATTCTGGTACATTGCATCTTCATTCTTGTTGGTTTCAAAGAACATCTTTATTTTTGTCTTCATTTCATTGTTTATCCAGTCAGCATTCAAGAGCCAGTTGTTTAGTTTCCATGAAGTTGTGTGGTTCTGAGTTAGTTTCTTAATCCTGAGTTCTAATTTGATTGCACTGTGGTCTGAGAGACTGTTTGTTATGATTTCCATTCTTTTGCATTTGCTGAGGAGTGATTTACTTCTAATTATGTAGTCAATTTTAGAGTAGGTGTGATGGGGTGCTGAGAAGAATGTATATTCTGAGGATTTGGGGTGGAGGGTTCTGTAAATGTCTATTAGGATTGCTTGGTCCAGATCTGAGTTCAAGTCCTGGATATCCTTGTTAATTTTCTATCCTGTTGATCTGTCTAATATTGACAGTGGAGTGTTAAAGTTTCCCACTATTATTGTGTGTGAGTCTAAGTCTCTTTGTAGGTCATTAAGAACTTGCTTTATGTGTCTGGGTCCTCCTGTATTGGGTGCATATATATTTAGGATCATTAGCTCTTCTTGTTGCATTCATCCTTTACCTTTATGTAATGGCTTTCTTTGCCTCTTTTAACTTTTGTTGGTTTAAAGTCTATTTTATCAGAGACTAGGATTGCAACTCTTGCCTGTTTTGCTCTCCATTTGCTTGGTAAATATTCCTCCATCCCGTTATTTTGAGCCTATGTGTGTCCTTGCATGTGAGATGGATTTCCTGGATACAGCACACCGATGGGTTTTGACTTTTTATCCAATTTGCCAGTCTGTGTCTTTTGATTGGGGCATTTAGCCCATTAACATTTAAGGTTAATATTGTTATGTGTGAATTTGATCCTGCCATTTTGATGCTAGCTGGTTGTTTTGTCCATTAGTTGATGCAGTTTCTTCATTGTGTCGATGATCTTTGCCCTTTGGTACATTTTTGGACTGGCTGATACTAGTTGTTCCTTTCCATGTTTAGTCCTTCTTTCAGGAGCTCTTGTAAGGCAGGCCTTGTAGTGACAAAATCTCTCAGCAATTGCTTGTCCATAAAGGATTTTCTTTCTCCTTCGCTTCTGAAGCTTAGTTTGGCTGGATATGAAATTCTGGGTTGAAAGCTCTTTTCTTTAAGGATGTTGAATATTGGCCCCCACTCTCTTCTGGCTTGCAGGGTTTCTGTCAAGAGACTGGCTGTGAGTATGATGGGCTTCCCTTTGTGGGTAACCTGACCTTTCACCCTGGCTGCCCTTAGTCTTTTTTCCTTCATTTCAACCCTTGTGAATCTGATTATTATGTTCCTGGGGGTTGCTCGTCTCCAGGAATATCTTTGTGGTCTTCTCTATATTTCCTGGACTTGAATATTTGCCTGCCCTCCTAGGTTGGGGAAGTTCTCCTGGATAATATCCTGAAAAGTGTTTTCCAACTTGGATTCATTCGTTCTGTCACATTCAGGTACACGTGTCAAATGTAGATTAGGTCTTTTCACACAATCTCACATTTCTTGGAGGTTTTGTTCATTTCTTTTTACTCTTTTTTCTCTAATCTTGCTTTCTCATTTTACTTCATTGAGTTGATCTTCAATTTCTGATATCCTTTCTTCTGCATGGTCAATTCAACTACTGAAACTTGTGTATTTTTCTCAAAGTTCTCATGTTGTGTTTTTGCGCTCCATCAATTAATTTATATTCTTCTCTAAGCTGTTTATCCGTGTTAGCATTTTGTCAAACCTTTTTTCAAGGTACTTAGTTTCTTTGCATTGGTTAGAACATGTTCTTTTAGCTCAGAGAAGTTTGTTATTACACACTTTCTGAAGCCTGTTTCTGTCAATTCATCAGACTCATTCTCCATCCAGCCTTGTTCCCATGCTGGTCAGGTGTTGTGATCCCATAGAGCAGGAGAGGCATTCTGGTTTTGGGTGTTTTCATCCTTTTTTTGTACCGGTTTCTTCCCATATTTGTGGATTTAACTACGTGTGGTCTTTGTAGTTGGTGACTTTTGGATGGGGTCGCTGAGTGGATGTCCTTTTTGTTGATGATGAAGTTATTTGTTTTTTTTTTTTTCCTTCTAATAGTTAGGCCCCTCTGCTGTAGGACTGCTGGAGGTCCCCTCCAGATCCTGCTTGCCTGGGGATCACCTGCGGCAGCTGCAGAACAGTAAGGGTTGCTGTCAGTTTCTTCTTCCGTTATCTTTGTCCCAGAAGGATACCCGCCAGATGTCAGCCTGAGCTCTCCTTTATGAGGTGTCTCTTTGGATATAAGGGGGTCAGGGAGCTGCTTGAGGAGACAGTCTGTCCCTTATAGGAGCTCAAATGCTGAGTTGTGAGCTCTGTTGTTCTGTTCAGAGCTGCTGGGCAGGTATGTTTAAGTCTGCTGCATGGGACTCATAACCGCCTTTTCTCCCCTGGTGCTCTGTCCTGGGAAGGTGGGTCTTTATTTATAAGTTCCTGATATGCTGATGCCATTTTTCAGAGATGCCCTGCCCAGCAAGGAGGTAGCCTAGTCACAGTCTGCCAGAAGAGGCATTGCTGAGTCTCTGTGGGCTCTGCCCAGCTGCTGTGTGAGCTTCCTTGTGGTTTTGTTTATAGAGGTATAGTTAGAACTGCTTTGGTAATGGCAGTCTGCCTCAGTAATGGCGGACGCCCTTCCCACAACAGAGCTGGACCATCCCAGGCCCAGCTGTGCAGCTGTGCTTGCTGTGTAATTCTCAGTCCTGAGTGTTTCAGATTGCTGGTCTTTGTGGGGGTGGGACCTGCCAAGCCAGGTTACCTGGCACCCTATTTCAGCTCCCTTTTTTCAGTTGAATGGGTGACTCTGTCTCCCAGGTGTTCCAGGTGCCAGCTGAAATGGCCACCTAGATTTGTGTGAGTTTTTGTGTGGAGACCTGCTGTGCTGGCTGAAACAGTTGTGCTGGAGCCTCATGGTGCTTTTCAGTCCAGGAGATTTCTGATCTGTGGGCAGTAAAACTCCTTTGGAAATGCAGTGATCACTCACCCTCTGCATTCTTGCTGGGAGCTGCACTCCAGAGCTGTTCCTATTTGGCTATCTTGTTAGCTTCAAGCCATCTTGCCTTCTATGAATAGTAATACTTTGCTCTGCTTTCCCTCGGAACACTTCCTGTAAAATTGCATGATCAAATCTCTGTCTTCTGATCAGACTAACTAGACTTCCTCCAGGTCCTCTCATACCATATAAGTCATGCCATATCCCAGCAGGTACAGTGAAAGGAGTGATTCATACTGATACAGTAGCTTGCATTGGGTGTTGCAAGCTCACCTTGCCTTTCTCACTGGAAAACTAGCAGCAATGACCAACTATTAATTTTACATTTATTATTTTACTCTTTGTACATATAAGCCATGGCAGTTTTCATTTACTCACTAAACATCACAGAATCTAGTGGTTCTCTAAACTCTAGACCCATTTTTTTTATGTTGTCACCAGTGTTTATCTTTTAAGAAACAAATCTGGTAATGCTACTCCCTTTATGTCTATGTTTGAAATCCTCCCATGTTTTCCCATTTATTATGGAATTTCTCATCTGTGGAGAAATGACCCAGTGACTGGGCCAAACTAAGTGAAGAGATCAGGAAGTATTAGAATAAAATCTTTGGAGTCTATTATATGTATCATATAGTTTATAACATTCCCTGCAAACAATGAAAGAAAACATTGCCAATAGCTTTTTTGTTTAGGCACAAGTACAGAAGAAAAATGGTTATTTATGTTCTTATCTCTCCCTTCTCAATACAGGCTATGTGCCCATCTTGTTTTGTGGACAGTTTAATTGTCTCAATTTAGTTTATCCAATGCATCTCAGGTTGTAATGTTTCTTCCTTTATCTAAATTTTCTCTATAATTTTATCTTCTTGTAGACATAGGATTTGTTTTATTTTCTCATACCATTTTCAGGATTTTGCTTCCTATTCCATTCTAATTAAGTTACCCACAGTCCCTCTACTCAAGAAAGTATATTCTATCAATTTTCTTTGTCAAATCAACTGGCAGTTTTCCATAGCATGTATTTGTTACAATTCCGAGTAAGGTTGTAGGGCAGGGTAGAGCCAGCCATATACAGAATCATCTTAAAAAATGAGGATTTAGGAATTCATAATGCTGCTGTTTGGAGAATAAATTCACATTCACTTGTAATTATGCTGGCTCCAAATCATCATTTCCCATCATGTATTCTATTCTATGCCTTGTCAGAAGGGCTTGTCATTTCTTGATTATATTAGACCCTTTTAGGACCCCCTGCTTTTGCATATACTATTCCTTAAATTTGAAGCTCCCCCTGCTTTTGCACATACTATTCCTTAAATTTGAAGCTCTTCTCCTGTTTTTATTTTTTCCACCAGGAAAATTCCTGTGCATATTTCAGAGCTCAAATGTCATCTTTTTAGTGAAGTTTTCAGTCTCTCTTGGGCAGAATTATGCTGTCTCCTCTGTACCATGGTATTTAGTTTATATTTTTGTCACAGCCCTTTTTATGTATCCCTGGAGCCTAACCCCATTCCTGGCATATAGTAAGAGCTCAATAAATGTTTTTGGAATAAAAAAGTAAGAACACTGGAGGAACATTATGTGCCTAGTGTTCCCACTAGGGTTAAGCCATTTGTACTTAATGTGCAGAGAAATCAAATGAAATCACATAAAAATTGGCAAAATACCTGACCTCCCAAAATATGACAAAATACTTCTTTTCAGCAACCTGCAAAATTAGGTCATATCTTCCTAGGTTTAATTTTTAAGTTCACATTGATATCCATAGAAAAGAGTTACAGGAAAGCCTAGGGCTCTGGCTGTATTACAATTAGCATAAAATTAAAGAATGAGGAAAACATTTTGAACATTTTGTTCATCATTTGCTTTCTGCCTACAGTAAGATCACCCATAGAACAAAGAGTTCTCTCACCTTAGGAGAAAGACCAGGAAGCATGCAATGATACCAGGTCTGTAATTTAGAGAACTATATCTGCTAAAATTATTTTAGTTGTTCAGCTATCAAGAAAAATCTCCCCCCTAAAAATGTAAGATATTGCAGCAAATGAACTAGCTCATATTCTTACTTGCTCTGACAGGCTACAAACTTCAAACATCACCTCTAACATTTCAACCAATATATTAGATGTTCCTGAGCCAATTCTTTGCCTAGGTAACTCTTTCATTGAGTTACATGCAGGTTGGGAACTTGTCTCATTAATATTTCACACAGGTGTACTATATGAAGTTCAGTTCTTAAGCTCTCTGGTATTTAGTATTTGCAGACGTATAAAAATTCACGTTTTCAAGTAACGAGGCATACACCTTTCCTTAATCTGCCTCCAGGCATCACCTTTTAACTTATTTGGGGGGAGAATGTCATTATCTCTAGAAGAAGCATTAAGAAATTTTCAGAAAGAGTCAATGACTTTCAAAATAAAAATGATTAGTCCTTTGAAATTCTATAATGGAATATATATCTAATAAAATGAATTAGAACTCACTTGAATTAGAATTTAAGAGACTCTTTTCCTGTTTAGGAGATTAAAAAAAATCTTGGGGACTATTTGACTATCTCTACCATAAAGTGTTCATGATGGACCAAGTCTATTGCACCTGATTTGCTTAGGCTAGAGCAATGAGAGCAGATTCTATATTATTTAGGCATTCAAGCCAGCATTTGTTCTTTCAGGTCTAATTGCTATTTCTTAGTTTGTTAAATATTAAAATATATTTCACAAAGTATTGTTTTTCAATAGGCAGCCCTCAATCTGTGTTTTCAGGATAAGCCTGTACGAAATATATTATTTAATTAATATTTTTATAACAGAAATCTTTTTTTTCAGGTGGTCTGTGCAATTCTTTTGCTCTTGTGTCAGGTGCCAAAATATTTCAAAAGGAAGCTTATTTCTGCCATGTGTGATTTCTGATGTGTGATTTCTTTGGATGTCATTTTGCATTGCATGTGAGACAGCTATTTTTTATTTCTTGATGTCTGTTGCACCCAAAGGAAATCTGTATTTTGCTTTCTGGAAGAAAAGAGCAACTGGGTGGCATCGGAAAAACTTCCACCCACTAACATGGAAAAATATTCAATCTGTCCCATTACATTGAAGTGGGAGACTTTAAAGGGCAGCATACCCAGTTAAGGAAGATATATTTCCATCTGTGATCAATAGCATGTGAAGAACAGCTCCTCTCTGAGCTCTATCCAGAGCAAAATTACCTTGATAGTTCCTCGAGCGTGGACACTCTACAAGTTTCTAAGGTTGAGCAGCCATGGGGAGCCATACCTGATTCCGAGGGGGACAGAATTCTCTCTGTGAGGCCCATGGAATATGGCTTTTCACTATTCTCCAGAGCTGTAGGACAGCTTTTAGAGACTGCATCTTTTATATGGACTACATAATAAGCAAGAGATAAATAGGTCCCAGGAAGCAGAGTGAGGCTAGCATGACAAATGTTTTCTCATTCCTTTCTGCTCTTCCATTCCTCTTTACAAAGAAATAATGTGGCTTCCTGCTTGATATGGGGGAGTTGAATATATTTTCCCTAAAAGAACCAGAGGATCTGGTTTTCTTTAGTCAAGTAGAATCTGTTTTATCCTGGACCAGGTACTTATAACATACCCTGCTATTTGAATATTTTCAATTCTTTCAAACATTTAAAGACATAAAAAATCAAAATGCACTGAAAGCCTAATAATGAGGATCATAAAGGTTATATATAACCAGCCACTTTTTAATAATAAAATCCCCCTGAATTCTGAGATCTCTTCAGTATAATCTATCAGCCTGCCTTCCCTCCTTCCCTCCCTCCGCCCCTTCCTTCCTCCCTTCCTTTCTTCCTTCCTTCCCTTCATTCCTTCCTCCTTCCTGCTTCCTTCTTCCCCTCTTTCTTTCTTCATCCTCCCTCCCACCTATGAGAAGAGCAGAGTTAGCCATGGAAGGTGTTCAACTCATTTAAGCATAGTTTCTTTTTATAGTACACAAATTACTCAGGTCAAATCTTAGTTGGTGCACAGAATTTAATCCAAATTTCTTCACGTTGTCTAGGAAAATGCAAACCAAATCAAAAAAAGTATAAGAATGAAGACAATTCTTTTTGGCATTTCTGATTCTCTCCATTTTTTAGTTAATTTTGACTTTTCAAGGAAAAAAAACTTTCCTTCCTGGGGTTGCTGACCTTGGGGACCAATGACAGTGTTGTCTCCTCTAAAGAACTGGACTGGCTGGTCTTAAAGGACATTATAATTGTTTCCTCAAGAAAAGAGAAATTGTAGTTGTTTACTGGTATTCTTTTTAGAACAACCTTAAACTAATTCTCTTGAAGGTCATCTTTAGTAGAGAGGCATTATCAAGCTGTATTGTGGACAATACAAGTTGGGAAAATGCAAAGAACCAGTGTAGAAGGTAGAAGAAGAAGCCATGAACAAGTTGAGGACAATGTTTGATCCAGGGAATACTTAGAACCCAGGTTCAAAACAGGGCAGTGTTGAAGACAAACAATGTAGTACACTTGAAAGAACATTAAACAAAGAACAACGGGCTATTTCTCAACCTGGCCCTGCCACTAATTAACTGTGACCTTAGACAAGGAGGAGCACTCAGTCAAATAAAACATTCCTTTCAGTAAAGCATGGGGCATATGAGTGCTCGAGGAAGACTGAAATTTTCTGTCCAGCAGAGTATTTACTATATTATTAGTAAAGACCACAAACTTATTAGTCCATACAATTTCTGATTAGTATTTCTGGTCTTTAGGGAGGCAGGGGTAGAGCAAATACATTACATTATTTTTTAGGCCACAGACATGCTTTAATGTTTAAAAAATCGTCAAGTAATTATTTAATCCTAAAATGACATTCACAAACAAAAACCACTACACGATTTCTTGAGATAGGAATCTCATAAAGTATATTTTTAAAAATATTTGATTTGTGCATATTTAGCAGAACATATTTATTGGGAAAAAATGTGGGACCCACCTGTATTTACGAAGCAAAATAGCTACTTTTTCTGGTAAAGTTGCCAATTGTGAGGCTGAAAATGCAAGTGTTGTTCTGTCAGGAGACAGAAGGATGGGCTACATGACCCCCAAACTACCCATTCCATATTTCTTTCTTTTTTTGGAATAGATAAAAACATACATTATTTGTTATTTTCATCAACTTTATAAAGTCCAACTTATTTCTGTTTATGTTACTACCAGAAGACGGCTGAGAGAACTTTACACTATTTCTCCCCTTCGTGCCTGAAACACACTCCCTGAACATTTCTACTTGATAATTACAGCAAAGGTGTTTTTTTTTTTTTTTTTTTTTTTTTTCTTTTTTCTTTTTTTTTTTTTTTTTTTTTTTTTTCCCTCTTTGCCTTGTGAGAATGTCAATAAACTATCTAGTCAGAGCGATGTGAAAATTTGGGGACATTTTCCATGTTCCTTTATGAATGAAGGATTACTCAGATGAGATTAATTAGTGTGTTGATTATTCAGGCCCCTTAACCTCTCTTCTTTTCCCTTCTTCTCCTCACCTCTTGGTTATTTCACTACTCATTAACAGGCTTATCGAAGGATGGGCAGGGAGAGGAGGTGAAACTTAGCATTTTCTAACTTTTTCCAGAAATCGTTAAAAGTTTTAAGTGTGTGAGTAAGGAAGATTGGGAAGAGAGGAAGGGAAATTATCAGCTGAAGTAATTTTTTTTTTTTATTACTTAGGGAGCTTCATCATTTCAAGTGCAAAGGAAAGATGAATGTATTGTTGCCTTTACTTCTAAAAACAATGTTTGTATAAGAACAGCATGCATTAGTTTATTTACCAAAGCTGAATCACTTAATAGTACACGGAAGACAGAACACAAAGCATAGAAACTTCTAAGTGTACATAACTGAAAATATCTGTTGTTTGCTTAGTAACTCCCATATAAGTAGTAATGGAAACTTCCAAAACTTCCACTCTCCATAGATGTCCTTTCCTTCCAGAATATTTGGAAGACTATGGTTGTTTTACATTAGATCCTCCATTTTCCTCTTAGTTTTATTTACTTATTTTAACTTTTCCCCCATTAATCTCCAATAATGTTTTGTCTCTGCCTGATTTTACACTGGTAACCACACAGTCAGGTCTCTAGCTTGCTTTGTTGCCCACTCAAAAATTGACCTCCCTTGGGAAGACGCTGTTGTCAATATCCAATCTTAAGTGGAAGAATACAAACACTGTCCTCCATACTACTCTGTCTAAACATAGACGTGCTCCTAATTCCTCAAAGGACAGATGAGATGAGATTGTAACATTTAACAAATTGTTCTTTAAGACTTGAAGATAACAGAATATTATCCTTATGGTACCCAATACAGGGAAACTTCAAACTAGACTTTGTTGCTAGATATGGTTCCTTAAACTCTATGTCTATCATAAACACCAGCATTCTTTCCCACCATTCTGGGAAGACTTCAGGAAATCTGTGCATTGAGAATTGTCAGCCTTTTGAACAGATCTAAAGTCAGGAGAACTCTTTGTCACCCCAGTCTAAGATTCAGTCTTCAGTTTCTATACCAAATCACTTC
This sequence comes from Cebus imitator, assembly GCF_001604975.1. Taxonomy (NCBI): domain Eukaryota; kingdom Metazoa; phylum Chordata; class Mammalia; order Primates; family Cebidae; genus Cebus; species Cebus imitator. The sequence continues at coordinate 505,948 of NW_016107325.1, read as the reverse complement.
CATTTTAGGATTAACTATTCACGACCCATCCCTTATTCACAGTAAGTTATGTTTGTCTTTAGTCTCCTACAGTGCACTCACATTAGGGTGCATAGACTGACATAGTTTATTCCCCAAGATCTGAGTTATCCTGTTTGGAATAAAAATTCATTAGGCCACAAACACAAACGTAAGGTTAAGTTAAGCATTATTAAATGCAGACCTATTTTTTTTTTTTTAATAGGCTGTCCTCTAGCTTGAGGACAATATGAGACCTTGTAATCTTCAAGATCTCAATTCCAATCTGCAGATGTTAATTATTTCTATAAGAACACACACACACAGACAGACACACACACAGACACACACAAACATACACATACCCAAACAAGCAATAATCTCTAGAGGCAATGTCATGTAAATAATTATTTCCAAATATTTCTTGAAAGGATACACGGACCTAGAAATGCACTATTTACCACAAAAAAAAAAAATCCACCATCTCATATGACCATACAGCGTACAGCAAACTTCTTAATTTTAGAAGAGGAACTTGCTTTGCATTTTCATGATTAAAAAAATGCCCTATGATGGTTTTAAATCTCAAAGAAAGTTAGTACCCCAAAGGTGAATTCAAATTTTTTACTTTTTTTGAAGCTAAAGCAACAATGAGCCTTCAAAAGTGAAGTTATTTCTAGCTTTCCATATCTCTATTTAAAATTCAAAGATTTGGGGGGCAAATTTCCTTAAAGCTTAAGAAATTTGCATTTCTTTTCTGCCTCCACAGTCTTCTTCATAAAATAATTTCTCCCAAGCACCTATACCATAAGTAAGAGCTTAGACTTGAGAGGGTGGTCTACAACCTGCTTTCCCCTTCCCATCTGTGATACCCTTTCCCTCCTTGATTGATTGCATCAAAATAGAAACACAAGTTAAAAATATTTTGTTCTAACAACTTTGCTTTTGAAGTGTATATTTGAGTTCATTCCTATTTGGTTTTAAGCTAGATATCTGTGTTGATAACATTTGATCTCTTTTCTACTTTCTAGGCTATCTTAAGCAATAATATCTTGGTTGCTTCTTTCTTGGATTGCAGTGCACCAATTTCAGTTTTTTCTGTCCTATTTTCCTCCTTCCTTCCTTCAATATAGTGTCTCCTTTTCCTGTAATTGCTTATAGCAAATCACTCCTTTCTGATTCTACTGTGCCTTTTATAGTGATGACATATAATGCTAGTCTGTCTTATTTGATTCTAATTAATATGCCTCCCAAATGTCTCTGGCTGACCTGACTTTTTAAGGAACCCGACTAATTGGAACAGTCATCATAAATTATATACAGTTACATCATTCAATACTGTACATAAGTTTAAAACATAAACTGATATATTCACAAATCACTTATGAATTGTGAATGAAGGAAAGATGATTACAGTTGAATTTTCTCCCATATCTCTTCCAAATGCTCTATAAAAAAATAAAGACACTTGGAGATTTTCTATTTTAGTAAAATAAAGTTTATGTTCAAAGAGGCATCTAGATTTTGTAGCAACCTGTAAAAGATTAAATTCTCCTAATAAGCACCTCGGCCTGTGTTGTGGATTGAATTGCATCTTCATCAGTTACTGAGCTGAAGTCTTAACCACTAGTACCTCAGAATGTGACCTTATTAGAAATAGAGTCACTGTAGATACAAATAGATGAGATGAGGTCATACTGGAGTAAGGTGGGCCCCTAATCCAATATCACTGGTATACCTGTAAAAAAGGGAAGTTTGGACACAGAAACACAGGGCTAATGTAATGTGAAGGTAAAGGCGGAGATTAGATGATGTTTCTATAAGTCAAGAAATGCTAAAATCCCCAGTGAATCACCAGAGTCATGGAACAGATGATTTCACAACACTCAGAAGGAACCAACCCTGTTGAGATCTTAATCCCAGACTTTCAGCTTATAGAATTGTAGGACAATAAACATCTGCTGTTTAAGTGACGCAGTATAGGGTACTTCATTATGGCAGCCTGAAAATATGGTTGTCTTTGGCTGCCCGTAGAAGAGTGATATGCATGACTAATAGACTCGTTTATGTTAAAGAGAGGAATTACGTCATGCTTGTCAGCCATGCCCCTAAGTCTTATAAACTGCTTTAATTCTTTCTACTCTCTGCTAACAATATGAGCTTTGCAAGCCTAGGCATTTGATTTATAAGAATAAAGCCTGATTAAAAGGCTGTGTCTTATAAATAATCACATGCACATTGGGCCAATATACAAGAAGTTCATCATTAATTTGGATACCTCTAACTTGGCTGCTTCAGGAAAACACAGCACATGACATGTACTGGAGTGGAGGAAATTAGTACAGGGAGCAAGTTACAAAAGAGTTAGGAGAGCTGAAAAGCAAAAGACAAATTGGTAAGGAAGTGAAGACCTTTGTTACAGGGAAAAAACACTGCCATACCTGAGGCTGGAGAACTGAAGGATGTGGTGTTACCAGAGCCCTAGAGTTAGGCTTGCTTGACTGCAGGTAGATACATGGCAGAGAGTCTCCAGGGAAGCTAGGCCCATGGAGTGAATACCTGTCCAGTGCAGAAGCTGTTGATAGAGATGCTGCCTGAGGAACAGAGAGAAGGTGAGCTATACCCTGGCCTCTCCTTTCCTTCTGCCTTTCTATCTATTGTCTGTGCCTTCTGATGACTGGACCTATCTGTCAGCTGGCTGATACTGTGGCCTGCGAAATGTAGCTTGCAGTGGAAATGTAAGAAATATTTTTTTTTGTCCACAAAACAAGTAACTGGCATGGCAAGCATTGAGAGATTTTTCAGACATGGTGACAGTAATTGTCAATGTTTCCAAAATGATAGCCAAATTTGTTAAAACGTGAATTAGCATTTATTGAGTCGTTACTATATGCCAGACACAGTTTGATGTTTTAATATTTGCATACATTATCTCATTTATTCTATACAACAAACCTATGATGCAGGTATTATTAAGCATATTGAATAGAAAAGGATACTAAAGTGCAGAATATCTAAGTAGTTTATACATGATTATATTTCTAGTGGCTAGTAGAATGAAGATGTGAAACGTGTTTTGTTTGAATCTAAATCAAAGCCTGTGCGAACTCTCCACCACTACACATTGTAGTTCATTAAGCTGTGTACCAGGTTTGGAAGAGAAAGGTAGAGCACGGTAAAAGACAGAAGAGGTAAGCACTTGCTCATGAAAAGGTGATAGCCTGCATAGGTATCACAAAAATGGGGCAGACATTTGAAAGACAAATTTGTGTAAGTGGGAGAAATGCCAGGTAGCAGACTGAGATGGAGTCTTAGTATGAATGGGCAATTTTTCTTTCAAAATTAGTAAACTTAGCCAGGCATAGTGGCTCATTTCTGTAATCCCAGCACTTTGAGAGGTCGAGGTGAGCTTATCACTTGAGGCCAGGAGTTTGAAACCAGTCTGGGCCAAGATGGTGAAATCCCTACAAAACTCTACTAAAAATACAAAAAAATTTGGCTGGGTAAGGTGGTGTGTGCCTGTAATCTCAGCTACTGGGGAGGCTGAGGCAGGAGAATTGCTTAAACCTGGGAGGCAGAGGTTGCAGTGGGCCAAGATTGTACCATTGCACTCCAGCCTGGATGATGAAGAAAGACTCTGTCTCAAAAACAAAAAAAATTAATAAACTCTATTTCTAGGGCAGTTTTAGGTTCAAAACAAAATTGAGTGGAAAATACAAAGTTCACATATACTGTTGACGTACATGTACAACCTACCCCACAATCAGTATTCTTCAACAGGGTGGCATACATAATTAATTAACTTGCATTGACACATCATTATTACCCAAAGTCTACAGCTTACATTAGGGTTTATTCTTGGTGTTGATGATTCAGCGAGTTTGGCAAATGTATAATGACATGTATTCACCACTGTAATATCATACAGAAGAGTTTTGCTACCATAAAAATCATCTGTGCTCAGCCTATTCATTTCTTTCTCCCTAATCTTTTTACTGTTACTAATCACTAATATTTTTATATTGTTTCTATAATTTTGTCTTTCCCAGAATGCGATATAGTTGGAACATATAAAATGTAGCCTTTTCAGGTTGGCTTCTTTCACTTAGTAACATGCATTTAAGTTTCCTCTATGTTTTTCATGGCTTGAAAATTCATTTCTTTTTAGTACTGAATAATATTCCCATCCTGATAAATCACAATTTATTTATCTATTCACCTACTGAAGGACATCTTGGTTGCATTCAGATTTTGGCGGGTACAAATAAAGTTTCTATAAACATTCTGGGTGGGTTTTCATGTGGACATAAGTTTTCAACTCTTTTGGATAATAAAAAGGAATGCGATTGCTGGATTGTGTGGTAAGCATATGTTTAGATTTGTAGGAAACTGCCAAAACTGTCTTTGTTGAACATGGCTGTACCATTTTGCCTATACTTTAGAAAAGAAAGGAAATTCCTGTTCTCCATATCATAGCCAGCATTTAATGTTGCCAGTGTTCTAGAGTTTCGCCATTCTGTAATAGTGTAGTGGTATCTCATTGTTTTAATTTGCAAATCCTTAAGGACACATGATGTTGAACATCTTTTCATAAGCTTACTTGGCATCTGTGTATCTTCTTTCGTGAGGTGTCCATTAAGGTCTTTGTCCCATTTTATAATTCGGTTGTTCATTTTCTTATTGTTGAGTTTTAAGAGTTCTTTGTATGTTTGAATAATGTTCTGTTATTAGACGTGTCTTTTGCAAATATTTCCTGCTACTCGGTGGTTTGTCTTCTCATTCTCTTAACGTTTTCTTTCACAGAGTAGAAGTTTTAATTTAAAGAAATCTAGTTTATCAATTCTTTCTTGCATGGATCATGCCTTTTGTGTTGTATCTAAATAGTAATTTACCTATGTTTGCAATGTCAGGTTCATTAAAAATGTCAAAAAAATACACAAGGTAATTTAGGACTTTAAAATATTGTTTTCTATGGTTTTATATTTTTGCATTTTATATTTAGGTCTATGAGTCTAAGTTCACTTATAATTATTAATTGTAAAGGGTCCAAGGTTATTTTTATTTTTTGCATGTGGACATTGGTTGTTCCACACTATTGCTGAAAGATGTGTTCCACTGTATTGCCTTTGCTCCTTTGTCAAAGATCAGTTGACTCTGTATATGCATAGGTCTATTTCTGGGTTTTGTATTCTATTCTGTTGATTGATTTCTCTATTCTTTCACTCATATCACATTATTTTAATTACTCTATTTTTATAGTAAGTCCTGAAGTTGGGTGATGTCAAGCCTCTGAGTTTGCTATTGCCCTTCAATATTGAATTGGCTATTCTGGGTCTTTTGCCTCTCCATATAAACTATAATCAATTTGTTGATATCCACAAAGTAACTTCTGGGATTTTACTAGAATTGCAATGAATATATAAATTACTTTGGACAGTATAGCCATTTTCACCACATTGATTCTTTCTATCTGTAAGCATGGAATATTCTTCTATTTGTTTGTGTCCTCTCTGATTTCCTTGAGCAGAGGTTTCTAGCTCTCCTTGAAGAGGCCCTTCACATCCCTTGTTAACTGTATTCCTGGGTATTTTGTTTTCTTTGTAGCAATTGTGAATTGCTACAAAGAGAATAAAATTCCTGATTTGGCTTTCTGCTTTTCTACTGTTGGTGTATAGGAATACTTGTGATTTTTACACATTGATTTTGTATTCTGAGACTTTACTGAAGTTGCTTATCAGCTTACGAAGTTTTTGGGCTGAGGTGATAAGGTTTTCTAAATATAGGATATGTCATCTGCAAACAGAGACAAATTGACTTCTGATATGGTTTGGCTGTATCCTCACTCAAACCTCAATTTGAATTGTATTTCCCAGAATTCCCACGTGTTGTGGAAGGAACCCAAGGAGAGATAATTGAATCATGGAGGCTGGCCTTTCTCATACTGTTCTCGTGATAGTGAATAAGTCTCAGAAGATCTGATGAATTTATTAGGGGTTTCCACTTTTGCTTCTTTCTCACTTTTCTCTGCCATGAAAGAAGTGCCTTTCACCTTCCACCGTGGTTCTGAGGCCTCCCCAGACATGTGAAACTGTTAAGTTTAATTAAACCTCTTTTTGTTCCCAGTTTCAGGCATGTCTTTATCGTCAGCATGAAAACAAACTAACAAACTTCCTCTCTTCCTATTTGAATACCTTTTATTTCTTCCTTTTGCCTGTTTGTCATGTCCAGAGCTTCCAATAATATGTCGACTTGCAGTGGTGAGGGGGGACATCCTTGTCTTGTGCCAGTTTTCAAAGGGAATGCTTTCAGTTTTTGCCCATTCAGTATGACATTAGGTGTGGGTTTGTCATAAATAGCTCTTATTATTTTGAGATATGTTCCATCAATACTTAGTTTATTGAGAATTTTTAACATGAGGGGATATTGAATTTTATTGAAGTCCTTTTCTGCATCTATTGAGATAATCATGTTGTTCTGTTTATGTGAGGGATTATATTTATTGATTTGTGTATGTTCAACCAGGCTTGCATCCCTGGGATGAGGATGGCTTGACCATGGTGGATAAGCTTTTGGATGTACTGCTGGATTTGATTTGCCAGTATTTTGTTGAGGATTTGCACATTAATGTTCACCAGGAATATTGGCCTGAAGTTTTCTTTTTTTGTTGTGTCTCTGCTGGGTTTTGGTATCAGGATGATGCTGGCTTCATAAAATGAGTTAGGAAGGAGTCTATCCTTTTCAATTGTTTGGAATAGTTTCTGAAGAAATAGTATCAACTTTTCATTGTACCTCTGGTAGAATTCAGCTATGAATCCATCTGGTCCTGGACTTTTTTTAGTTGGTAGGCTTTTTTTTTGCTGCCTCAATTTCAGAACTTGTCATTGGCCTATTCAGGGATTCAACTTCTGTCTGGTTTAGTCTTGGGAGAGTGTATGTATCCAGGAATTCATCAATATCTTTTAGATTTTCTAGTTTATTTGTGTAAAGGTGTTTATAACGTTCTCTGATGGCAGTTTGTCAAGCAAAGATTTTATGACAAAAACATCAAAAGCAACTGCAACAAAAGCAAAAATTTACAAATGGGATCTAACTAACCTAAAGAGTTTCTGCATAGCAAAAGACCTGTCATCAGAGTGAACAGACAACTTATGGAATGGGAAAAAATTTTTGCAATCTATCCATCTGATAAAGGTCCAATATCTAGAATCTACAAGAAACTTAAATTTACAAGAAAAAGAAAACCACATCAAAAAGTGGGCAATGGACATAAACAAATACCCCTCAAAAGAAGACATTTATGCAACACAAAACATGATTAAATCCCCAACATCACTTATCATTAGAGAAATGCAAATCAAAAACACATTGAGATACCAACTCACACCAGTCAGAATAGCAATTATTAAAATGTCAAGAAATAACAGATGCTGGGGAGTCTGTGGAGAAATAGGAATACTTTTACACTGTTGGTGGGAGTGTAAATTAGTTCAACCATTGTGGAAGACAGTGTGGTGATTCCTCAAGGATCTAGAACTAGAAATACCATTTGACTCAGCAATCCCATTACTGAGTATATACCCAAAGGAACAGTAATCATCCTCTTGTAAAGATACATACACACGTATGTTTATTGCAGCACTATTTGCAATTGCAAAGACATGGATTCAACCCAAATGCCCAACAATGACAAGATTGGATAAAGAAAATGTGGTACATAAACACCATGGAATACTATGCAGCCGTAAAAAGGAATGAGTTTATGTCCTTTGTAGGGATATGTATGGAGCTGGAAGCCATCATCTTCAGCAAACTAACACAGGAACAGAAAAACCAAACACTGAATGTTCTCACTCATAAGCGGGAGCTGAACATAAGAACACAAGGCAATGGGGTGGGGAACAACACACACTGGGGCCTGTTGTGGGGGTGGGGGGATGACGAGCTTCAGGACAAATAGCTAATGCATGTTGGGGCTTAACACCTAGGTGATGGGTTGATAGGTGCAGTAAACCACCATGGCACGCATTTACCTATGTAACAAATGTGGACATTCTGCACGTGTATCCCAGAACTTAAAATAAAATTTTAGAAAAAAAGCACATTGAAAAGTGTCTGTTCGTGTCTTTTGTCCACTTTTAATGGGTTTGTTTTTCTTGTAAATTTGTTTAAGTTTCTTATAGATGCCGGATATTAGATCTTTGTCAGGTGCATAGATTGCAGATATTTTCTCCTATCCTGTAAGTTGTCTGTTTACTTGGTTGATTTTTTTTTCCTGTGCAGAAGCTCTTTAATTTAATTAGATCCTATTTGTCAAATTCTGTTTTAGTTGTGATTGCATTTGCCTTCCTGCCATGAAATTTTTACCAGTTCCTGTGTCCAGGGTGATATTGCCTAGGTTGTCTTCCAGGGTTTTTATCATTTTGGGTTTTACATTTAAGTTTTTAATTCATATTGAGTTGATTTTTGTATATAATATGAAGAAAGAGTCTGCTTTCAATATTCTGCTTTGGCTAACAAGTTATCCCAGCATCATTTATTGAATAAGGAGTCCTTCGCTATTTCTTGTGGTTTTGTCAGGTTTGTCAAAGATCAGATGGTTGTAGGTGTGAAGCCTTATTTCTGGGCTCTCTAGAAAAACAGACACGTTGTATTGGTCTATGTGTCATTTTTTTGTACGAGTACCATGCTGTTTTGATTACTGCAGTCCTGTAGTAGTCATGTGAAGTCACGTGACATTATGCCTACAGCTTTGGTTTTTTCCAGCACCATTTTTTAAATAAGGAGTCCTTTTTCTATTGCTTATTTTTGTTGACTTTGCCAAAGATCAAATTGCTGTGGGTGTGTGGCTTTATTTCTGGGGTCTTTATCCTGTTTCATTGGTCTATGTGTCTGGTGTTTTTTTTTTTTAACCAGTGTCATGCTGTGTTGCTTACTGTAGCCTTATAGTATAGTTTGAAGTCGAATAATGTGATGCTTCCAGCTTTGTTCTTTTTGCTTAGGATTGCTTTGCCTCTTTGGGCTCTTTTTTGGTTCCATATGAATTTTAGAACATGTTTTTTCTAGTTCTCTGAAAAATGACATTAGTAGCTTGATAAGAATAATGTTGAATCCATAGATTGCTTTTGGCAGGATGGCTATTTTAATAGTATCAATTATTACAATCCATGAGCATTGACTATTTTTCCATTTGTTCAAGTCAATTACAATTTTTTACAGGAATGTTTTATAGCTCTACTTGCAGAGTGCTTTCAATTCCTTGGTTAATGTATTCCTAGATGTGTGTGTGTGTGTGTGTGTGTGTGTGTGTGTGTGTGTCTATTGTAAATGGGATTGCATCCTTAATTTGACTCTGAGCTTGAATGCTATTGTGATACAAAAGTGCTATTGATTTTTATATGTTGTTGACGTTATTTCCTAAGTTCAGAAGTCTTTTGGTGGAGTCTTCAGGGTTTTCTAGGTATAGAATCCTATTATCAATGAAGAGAGATATTTTGACTTCTTCTATTCAGATTTTGATGTCTTTTATTTTCTACCCTTGTCTGATTGCTCTGGCTAAGACTTCCTCATTTTCTGTTATCAATTATATGTATTTCTACTCTAATTTTTATTATTTCTCTTTTATGTTTACTTTGGATTTTATTTGCTCTTTTTCTTTCTAGTTTTTCAAGGTAGAAGCTTAGATTGTTGACTTTAGATCTTTCTTCTTTTCCACTATACACATTCAAGACTATAAATTTCACTTTAAACACATCCTTTACTACGTCCCACATATTTTGATAAATTGTATATGTATTTAGTGATTAATGTTTTAAAATTTCCTTTGAGATTTTTTCTTTGATCAAGTGTTATTAAGAAGTGTGTTGTTTAGTGTTCAAGTATTTTGAGATTTTTCAGCTATCTTACTGAATTGTATTCTATTTTAATTCCATTATTGTATGAGAGCAAATATGGTATAATTTCCATTTATTTACGTTTTTAAGTTGTGTTTTATAACCCAGAATGTGGTCTGTCTTGGTGAATGTTCCTTGTAAGGTGAGATTGTTTCATCTGTTTTTGGATGAAGTAGTCTGTAGATGTCAATTGTATCTAGTTAATTGCTGTTGAGTTCAACCACCTCTTACTTTCTGCTTAATAAATCTGCCCATTTCTAATAGATAGGTAGTGAAATGTCTGAGAAATAGTGGATTAATTTATTTCTCCTTGCATTTTTATTAATTTTTGCCTCATGTATTTTGACATTCTGTTTTTAGGCACACACACATTAAGCATTGCTATGTTTCTTTGGATTATTAACTAATATTTCATTATGTTATGCCTCCCTTATTCCTGATAAATTTCATTGTTCTGATGTCTGCTCTACTTGAAATTAATATAGCTAATACTGCTTTATTTTGATTTGTGTTAGTGTGGCATATCTTTCTCCATCTCTTTACTTTTAATATATATGTGTCTTCATATTTAAAGTGGGCTTCTTGAAAACAACATATAGTTGGATGTTGCTTTTTGATACTCTGACAATCTCTGACTTTTTTTTTTTGGCATATTTACATTTTTGGCATTTCAGGTGGATTAAGTAAAGAGACTGAATCTATGACTGACTGGTGCACCTGAAAGAGATGGGAAGAATGGAAACACGTTGGAAAACATATTTCAGAATATCATCCATGAGAACTTTCCTAACCTACCTAGATAGGCTGACATTCAAATTCAGGGAATTCAGAGAACCCAAGTAAGATACTGTATGAGAAGGTCATCTGTAAGACACAAAATCAAAGTCAAAATGAGTGAAAAAATCTTAAGGGCAGCCAGAGAGAAAGATCAGATCACCTACAAAGAGAAGCCCAACAGACTAACAGCAGACCTCTCCACAGAAACTCTACAAGCCAGAAGAGATTGGGTGCCAATATTCAACATTCTTAAAGTAAAGAATTTCTAACCCAGAATTTCACATCCAGCCAAACTAAGCTTTATAAGTGAAGGAGAAATAAGATCCTTTTCAGACAAGCAAATGCTTAGGGAATTTGTTACCACAATGCCTGCCTTATAAGAGCTCCTGAAGGAAGCCCTAAATATGGAAAGGAAAAACCATTACCAACCACTAGAAAAACACACTGAAATACACAGACCAGTAACACTATAAAGCAACTACCTAGGCAAATCTGCAAAATAATCAGCTAGCATCATTATGACATGATCAAATCCACACATAGCAATACTAACCTTAAAAGTAAAGGGAATAAATGCCCCGATTAAAAGACACAGAGTGGCAAGCTGGATAAAAAAACCAAGATCCATTGGTACGCTATCTTCAAGAGATCCGTCTCACATGCAATGATACAAATAGGCTCAAAATAAAGGGATGGAGGAAAATTTATTATTTAAATGGATAGCAGAAAAAAGCAGAGGTTGCATTCCTAGTTTCTGACAAAACAGACTTTAGATTAACAAAGGTCCAAAAAGACAAAGAAGGGCATTACTTAATGGTAAAGGATTTACTTCAACAAGAAGAGCTATCCTTTACATACACACACACACACACACACACACACACACACACCCAACACAGGAGCACCCAGATTCATAAAGCAAGTTCTTAGAGACCTTCAAATAAGGTTTTGTTCATCCCTTTTCATTCTTTTTATTTTTCTGTTCTTATCCGCCTGTCTTATTTCAGAAAGGCAATCTTTAAGCTCTGAGATTATTTTTTCTACTTGGTCTATTCTACTATTAATACTTGTGATTACATCATGAAATTTTTATACTGTGTTTCTCAGCTTTATCAGATTGGTTACATTCTCATTTGTACAGGATATTTTGTCTTTCAGCGCTTTATCATGGTATTTAGCTTCCTTGTACTGGGTTACAATGTGCTACTTTAGCTCAGTGAAATTCATTTCTATCCATATTCTGAATTCTATTTCTGTTATTTTAGCCATCTCAGACTCAGCCTAGTTCTGACCCCTTGCTGGAGAGGTGATGCAGTCATTTGGAGGGAAGAGGGCACTCTGGCTTTTTGAGTTTTCAGCTTTCTGCTGATTCTTTCTCATCTTTTTGGGCTTATATACCTTCAATCTTTGAGGTTGTTTACCTTTAGGTTTTTTCTCTTTTAACAATCTGGACACTTTTCTGTAGGGCTGCTGTGGTTTTCTCAGGCTCCACTCCAGTCCCTAGTCACCTCAGATTTTCTATTACCAGTGAGGGCTGTGAAACAGTGAAGATGGCAGCCTGTCCCTTCCTCTGGGAGCTTTATCACAGCAGGGTATGAACCTGTTGCCAGTCTGAATACCCTTGTGCGAGGTGACTGGGGACCCCTGTTGGGGGGTCTCAGTCTGGAGCCACAGGATTGGGGATTCATTTAAAGGTGCAGTATAGCCATGCTTTCGTAGGGCAAGTGTGCTGCGATGGAGTACTTTTTCCACCCCCAGATGGCTTGAGTGCTTCAAAGCCTGGAGGCTGGATTGGCTAAGTCGTGGAAACAACAAAGATGGCAGCTCGTCCTTCTCTCTAGAAGCTCTGTCCCAGGATGTTTCCAAATCTTTCTTGGCCAGAGAACATCAGCAGGAGTGGCTGGAGGCCCCGGTTGGGAAGTTCCACCCAGTGAAGAGGAACGGATCTGGGACCCACTTAAAGAAGCAGGCTAGTCATATTTGGTAGACCAGCTGTGCTATGCTGTAGGATCCTTTCACTTCCAGTCAGTATGGACTCTCCAAAGCCCAAAGGCTGGAGCAGCTGAGTCACCCCAATAGCAAAGATGGTGGCCTGTTTCTCCTCTTGGGAACTCTGTCAGTCCCAATGGTTGCTGGTGGCTGGCTGGAATTCTACAGCAGTGGATCTGATTCTGTGAGGAACCATGGAAATAGGACCCACAGACTGTTACTGCTTGGCATCCTGGATCCAGGCCTCTTTCCAGGGGTATGGATGGAAGTTCAACTCCTGCCTTGCCTGAGTTACATTCACCTTTGCTGGGGATCAAAGAGCCATAGCATGTAAAGCTCCTGTTTCTTTCTTCATGCCTGAACAGCTGCTCTGCTGAGACTTCATGCAGCTCTATATGTCACACCAAAGGCTCTGGCGGAGTAGGTTCACAGGGGAATCATCTGACTTGAAGGTTGCAAAGATGTGTGGAAGAAATGTGGTTTCCCAGAATCACACATTCCTTTACCACTTCCCTGGGTGGGGAGAGGTTCCCTTGGCTTTGTGTCTCACTCCCGCTCCTGGGTGGGCCATTGCCCTGCCCTGCTTTTCTACATTCTCTGTGGGTTGAGCTGTTTCCTTGATCAGTCCCAGTGTTGGATGTTTCCGTTGAAGGTGTTGTGTTTACTTGTCCCCTTTGTTCCTCTCTGTGAGAGCCATGCACACTAGCTGCTTCTAGTTGGCCATCTTGGCCTGGAATCTCTTTTCCTTTTTGTTTTAATGCTTTTATTCAGCCTCAAAGATGGGACACAGGTTTCTTTCTCTCTGTTTTCCTCTCTCTTTCATTCCTTGTTATCCTCCTACCCCTCCCTCATGTCGTTCCTTTTTTTTCATTTTTACCTGCCTCAAAAACTGACATGAAATGAATTGGGCTCTTCTCCACTTCTTCTTCCTATATGATAAGTACAAACCAGGTCAGAGGGTTGTCACTCTCTCTTCTACCTCCTTTTCTGCTCATGACTCACTTTGGCAGGTGAACCAAGATGGGTAAGTCAGAATCCACTTTGTGGACTTAACACTCCCAACAGTCCAATCTAAGACTATATTGGAGCAGGTAGTTGAAGGCCCTCACCTTGGCCTCATGCAACATTATTACATTTAGCTTTGTCACAGAGTTGTGCATTTGAAGGGCATTGCACTATTATTAATAAGCTGATATTTTAAGCCCTATCAGCCTGTGTACATTCTATCAGCCACAATTCTGGGGGAGGGTGGTTGACATCCTGACTCTAACATTAATTTCTTTCACAGTTGTAAACCTTTGTTAATTTTTCTGTTCAGAAATTCTCTCCTATTTAGAAATTCTTACCCTGAACTTACTCCATGAAAGCAATCTTAAATTTTAGCATACTATATGTAGGTTATGAATTTCTTAATACAAACACCTAACCTTTCCGATCTCTCTCTCACTACACCTGTTTTGACATCATTGTGATATCCAGTGCTTTCGTGCCTTACCATTACCTATTTCTCAACATCAGATAGTTTCATTTCCCATTTTCAACTTAAGCCCTGATTTTTTTTTTCTTTTAAACACCCTCCTACCTACTCTTCCATATCTTTTTGCATGTTACTTATTGGATTAATACAATCATTTACTTTATGATCCTGTATCTGCTCTACTGAAGGCTGGCTAGCATCAGTCAGTATTTTGTATTAATTTATGTTTCTAGATTTTGCCTCACTGACTTTTAATTTTAACTAGTCAGCTTGAATTTTACCATATTATGCTTATAGTATATATTTAGATTCTAACCTAGGAAAGGCACAGTCTGTGTTTTCAAATTATCAAGAAAGACTTTTTTCTTTTCTTTTTTCATTTATAGCTGAGACAGAAACAAACTTCTTCGTTTTTCCTAGTAGGAAGACGTATTCTCCCCCAGTCTCTGTCCCACAACATCCTCTTTTACTGGTAATGCAGTCTTTCGAGCCATCTCAGTAATTAAGGCATGCTACTTCTTATTTTATGCATGTTTTAATCCTAAGGCTTCAAGGTCTTTGCATGCCTGGGCAATACAATCTGAACTCTTAGTCTTAACTGACTTTGATAGCCTCATTTTCCCACTCAAGAACTATTGCAGAATCAGACTTAGCATTATTGCTATGCCTTAATTTTTCCCATTTATTCCTATTTTCTGGGATTTTCATTATTTGTTTCTAAGAGGTAAATTTTAAATGTTTGTTATATTTCATCTAGCACGAATTTGTTTTGTATTTATTCCACATTGTTTCCAGCTTTCAATTTAGTTTATTATTTTTGTTTTGATAAGAATTTGCTCACCCTAACCTACAGGTGAGGAAATGTCACTATCCCAGTACCATGTGTTATAAAGTTGCAGAGCTAGATTTGAGCTCAGAAAGCCCATGCATTTTCCCACATACTTCAGGATGAGATTTTAGTTTCTCAATTTCACTTTTAGAACTCATTAAATTATCATCCTCTTCTATTAAAATTAAATAAGAAGGGAAACATAGAAGCAACATCTGCTTCTTATAACAATTCTGCTTTCTAAACTGTTGAATAATACTGATATGATTTTTAGAGAATCATATTGAGGTTATTAAACTTCTGGGTGCATATTTTTGGGGTGAAATATTTTATATTTCTTTTTCAGAGGCATAAGCTGTCCTCAAAGTATGTATTAGTGAGTATTTTCAGGTTTTATTTATTTATTTACTTTTAAATTTTCATCTTAGGTTTACGGGTACATGTGAAAGTTTGTTACAGAGGCAAATTCATGTTATGGGGTTGGTTGTACATTTTTCATCACCCAGGAATTAAGCCCCATATGCAGTAGTCATCTTTTCTGCTCCTTGTCCTCCTCCCACTCTCCTCCCTCAATTAGACCCCAGTGTCTGTTGTTCCCCCTTTGTGTTCATAAATTCTCATCATTTAGCTCCCACTTAAAAGTGAGAACATGCGGTATTTGGTTTTTCTGCTCTTGTGTTACTTCCAGGTTTTAGATTTTAATATTTTAAGACTAGGAAGTATGAAGTATTTTCTTTAATTTCTTTGTAACTCCGATAGCAAGACTTCAATATTTACATTACGGAGAATGTAAAATGTACTTAGAGAGAAGAAACACAATTAGAAAACAATCTTCCAAAATGCCATCCTGTACATAGAAAAATATCTTGCATTTGAGGAAACCTTGCCCCATTGTGAGTCTGCCCTTTGCATCTGCCAGACATCCCAGCAGTATCACTGGCCTGGGACCAACTTGTGTGGCTGTGACTGTAATCCTGTCCTTTCAAAAATAAGAGAGAGGAAGGCATGTAGGAGGAAAAGAGTTTAAAATCATAGATATACATTAGCATATTTAATGGTTAATCATAATGGATCACACTTTCCCTGGTATCAATCCGAAATATCTATGACCAGCACTTTTTCCTAGCTAGCTGCTACTGGTGCCTTCAAATCTAGTGAGCAGTTAGCAAGTTAACCAGCTCCAAAGGCTGAATATATTGGCCTATATTGCTTGTGGCTGTTTGCTTCCATATAAGAAATTAAAAATCAAATGACTTAAATATGGAAGAAAGTAGAAACTTCTTTGGGTAGGAAGCCAATAACTTAAACAACACTCTATATATGTACCCTTTAATATGTAGAGTGCTAAAGAATTTGAAAATATGTATGACATGGATAATCTTCTAAGAATAAAAATTAGCAAAATTGATCAGAGAAATATAAAACATAAATAGGCAGTAACTATAGACAAAATGGATAAAATACATGAGAAAAATGAATCCTACAAAGTGCCTAACCTGATGGAGAGTGTTCATCAGAAGGAAGATTAGAAAGGTGAATAAATTGACATTAAAATCCCTTCTTATTTGAAAATTTTTTCAAACCTATAAAAAAGTTAAAAGAGGAGTACAATGAACACCAGTATCTCCCACAACTAGATTTACTGTTAAAGACTTGCCAAGTTTGCTTTATCTCTCTGTATAGATAGACACATATTTCTTTTTTTTGTCAAATCATCTCAAAGTATGTTTCCATGATGGCGACACCTCACCTCTAAAAACTGCAGTATTTCATCTGGCAAAAGCAGGATCATCCTCTAACAAACACAGAGCCATCTTCATATCTAAGATGCAAATACTACTTATGTAATACTACACAGTATGTAGTCATACTAAATGCTAAATTTCTCCATTTTTCCAAAATGTTTTATATATATATAGATGATTTTTCTCCTTTACCACAGGATCTAATCAAGGTTCACACATTGTAATCGTTATGTCTCTGTAGTGCCGTTAGACTGTTCGTTCACTCCTCTTTCCCTCACCAGCCTCACTCTGTGGCTTTGAATCCTTTAAATAAGCCAGGTCAGCTGTCCTGAAGAATGTCCCAGATACTAGATTCTTCTGTTTATTTAGGGTTTAGTACAAAAAAAATCCAGCAAGAACACTTTCAGACTCCTTTGTTTCTGTTTGTATTCTATGTTTTTATTTTTAGCATAATTTTATATTTGAACATGTAGAACATTTACATGCTTCCAAAATCAAAACTGCTGGCACAGCTCGATTAGCCTGGTCACAGGTGGGCCCAGGTCCCAGCCCTTCATGGTGGCTCAAGCTGTGGACACTGGACTGGAAGGCCCCAGAGGATGCAAACCCCCAACTCTGAAGTCATGGGTTAAGAAAACATATGTTTCCTATATTTTCTTTTGTAAAAATAGGAAAAACATATGGACAAGCTAAGCAGGTCAGCACTTCTGTTGAGTCTATGAACAGGGGACCAGCCATCCAGACAGGCTTTACAAAACTCAACAACTACGTTCAAGGCAAAAGAAGAAAGAGATGAAAATAATGACAGCTTCAGTCACAAGCTACACAGAGGTGGGTTCAGGTCTTTTAGTGAGTCTACCAAGTCCATTTCCCTGTGTATCTCCTCTGAACAGCAATTCCATCTGCCCAGGCCTTCAGACTTTATTGAAGACACAGTCAATATGACTGTGTTTCGTTCAATCATTCTCTAGTGCCCCAAATGATCAAGAACAACTTTTGACATTAGCAAGGATTTTGAGGGAAGAAGGAAAGTTTTCAATGAAAAGGTGGACTACACTGCAGGCTGCATCAGTCCTTCCAAATAGGTTAATAGAAATAATAAAGTGTAATTGACTCAGAAAAAGGAGTCCTCCGAAGAAAATAAATGAGAAAAAGAAAGGAAGTTCCATTGCTGGAAGAAAACTTCTGTTTAACCTAGACATCAACACTACCTATAATAAAATGTGTGTCTAGCATCTTCTTTTTGAGCGCACTACAATGACTCGAGCTTATTTCCAATGTACCTTTTTAGCACTTGAAACTTTGTCATGGGGGACAATAATCTACTCACATGTAAATTGGTCATAACTATGGTGACCTTTTACTTCGTGGGGATTCGGGGATATGTCATGTTATTTTCCGTTTCTTCACTGCATCACAATCATGTTGCCTTGTGTCAATTGGATTTCATCCCCTCCAGATATTATCAACAAAAATATTAAAGATTTTATTTAACAAATCAAAACTGTAGAATGTGATGTAATCCAGGAGGTCCTGTTCTCAGATATATCCCATCTACTCCAAGTTTATTACTTCTTATAAGAAATTTCTGTCGTCAGTTTTTAGTTTATCTTTCCTATCTTTTCTTTTGTAAAAATAGGAAAAACATGTTTATTTTTTATTTCTCACAACGGATGTGACATTACATATACTCTTTTCCATAATGATTTTTTAAAATAAATTTTCTTTTAGACTAATGTTAGACTTCCAGAAGAGTTGAAAAGATATTAGAGTTCTCATATACCCCTCACATGGTTTCTCCTGCAGTTAAAATTATGTTTTCCTATGGTATATTTTTCAAAACAAAAAAATCAGCATTTACAAATGACTATTAACTGGATTTTACAAGTTTTTCCACCAATATTCTCTTTCTGTTCCAGAATCCCATGAAGGATCTCACAATGCATTTTGTCACCATGTCTCTTTAGCCTTCCCTGGTTTGTGAAAGTTTGCCAGTTTTTAATTTATTCATGACCTTGCCATGAGATGTATTGGTTGGGTATTTTGTAGAATGCCAACCATGTTGGGTGATGTTTTTTTCATGATAAGATTGGGATTATGGACTTTGGGGAAGAATATCACAGAGATAAAGTGCCCTTCTCATCAGGCCATACGGGAACATCGGAGTAGATGGGCTATGTGTGAGAACAAGACTTCCCGATTATATCACATTCTACGGTTTTGATTTGTTAAATAAAATATTTAATATTTTTATTGATATTATAAATAAAAATGACATCCAGCTGACACAGGGCAACATGATTGTGATGCAGTGAAAAAGGGGGAAGTAACATGACATTTCCCTGAATCCCCACAGGAAAAAAAGACCACCATAGTTATGATCAATTTACATGTGTATAGATTACTATGATTAAATACAGTTTGTATCAGGAAAGTAAAGTTTGTTTAACATTTGAAAATCAATGCCATTCATTACATTAACTAAAAAAGGGAGCTTAAGCCTTCACCCCCTTTTTAGCATGAACTGGACATAGTGACTCACTCATTCCCAAATAATAGAATATGGAAAAAGAAAAACAGTAATTTTTTAGTGGGAAACTCTAGCAGGTACTACCTTAACCAACTGAGCAGAGTTAATTTCACTAGTCATGAGTCACTATGTCCAGTTCATGCTAAAAAGGGAGTGAGGGGTAAGCTCCACTTCCTGAAGGGGGCACAGCACCTTGCTTTTCCACTTTTCAGTATAACTTGTAAACCACTCTACATCATATTCTTTTTCCTTTTTACTTTTTATGCCTATTAGAGTAGTTGCTTGGTTAGATATATCATAATTTGTTCAACCAGTGCCCCATGGGTGAACATTTAGGCTTTTCCCAATAGTATTAAATTATAATATTAGTTATAAATATTAAATCATAATGGATGCCTTTTATCAAATTAAATAAGATTTCTTCTCTTCTTGGCATGTTGAGAGTTCTTAATGGATGGTATTGAACTTCATCCAATGCTTTTTCTGTATCTACTGAGATATTATTTACTTAATCCCTTTCTTAGTTAATATAATGAATGACACTGATTTTCAAATGTTAAACAAACTTTGCATTCCTGATATAAATGGTATTTAGTCATAATGTATTAATCTTTTTATGGATTATTGAATTCAATTTGTTAAAAATTTGTCAAGAATTTTCGTGTCTTTATGAGGGATAATAGTCTGTAATTTTCTGTTTTTGTAAATCAACAATTCTTTATCAGGTTTTTACACTGTATCAGGCCTGATCAGAGAATGTTGTATGTTCTCTCTCAGTTATAAGGAGTGATGACCTGGCAGAAGTACAATCGATTCTGTCTCTTGGTTGGTGGATAATTTCAGTCCTTGTGTCTCTTAGCTCTTGATAATAGCCATGCTTCTTTCCACCAAAAGGAATCATTCAAAGCTTTTCCTTTGGTGAATCAGTCTGGGCATATGTGTTAAGGAGAAATCACAATACAACCCAAGCAATTTAATTGTAAATTATTTCATTGTGATGCTTCACTTACCTTTTATTGAGAGGATCAGGAAAATATCCTTATTCTTTATAATCAAAATTCTGAGCATTTATTGAAGCACCCTCCTTTTTACCACCTACTGTCAGACATAAGAAAGGGCTTAGTGAGAAGCTTGATGAATAATATCTGGGTGTCTTGTGTAGTGAATGCATTGCTTAGAATTTCCATATATAGGTTTTGAATGAGAGTAAAGCTAAGAATTCAGAAGTTTCCCAGTTGATGTCCTGGGTGTTTTAAATTGCCTTCTAGTCATAGGAACAGAACACTGATTTTTAATTCCGCTCAGTTAACAAGAGCCAGTATGAATTTGCACTTTCCTTGTAGATTTACTTAGGGTCAGGATGGAAAATCTAAACTTAGGTAGTAGAAAATATTAGCCCATATGTTCTTAACTTGGTTGTGTGTTGTCATTATGCTCAGGGAATATATAATACTAGAAAATAATATGTGCAGAAGGCATTTAACCACTCTTGTTTTTGGACATAGAAACATCCCCTACTATTATCCTTCTCCTTAACCTTAGTTCACTCATAGTTAACTTTGAGTTGAATGATAAAAACATACATAAAATACAAAGGGATAAGAGATAAATAATATTAAAATAACTTTCTGTAAGGAGAAGAGATAAGAACCGTCATAATCTACAATGGCATTTAAGAATAAAATATAATGTTTTATACAGATTACAGTGCATTGTTATTTAATTGAGTTCCAAAGGGTCCTAATACAGACAGCAGATATATTTATTTTGTCTTGCATTGTGTTTTAGAAATGTTTAGTTCATGTTAGCATTTAAATATCATAAGATGTTTTTCATAAAAATCCAGAATTCTTGTTTTCTTGGAAAATTTATCTGATGTAGGCTCTGTACTCTTCTGAAAATGGTAAGCTGTTGCTGAGTGGTGCTGCATCCCTCAGACGGATAAGTCTTGTTTGTCCGTTTTGTAACAGTCCATGCTTTGGCAATCTTACTCATTTGAATCAACTTTCTGGCCTGATTAGATATTTCAGTTTAAATCCCTGACAAAGTTAGTGATAGCTTTCTTTATTTGAATTTT
Source organism: Cebus imitator (assembly GCF_001604975.1). Classification (NCBI taxonomy): domain Eukaryota; kingdom Metazoa; phylum Chordata; class Mammalia; order Primates; family Cebidae; genus Cebus; species Cebus imitator. Next base: position 484,637 of record NW_016107325.1, on the reverse strand, counting down.
TATGAGCATACTAAAAAATTAATTTCAGATCAACCCAAATATTGGATGATTCTCTGAAAAGATAAAGCATTTCCCTCTAGTGACATCTAGAACTTATGGGAGGCCTTTCTAGAAAGGACAAGATGAAAACAAAACATGGGGGCTCAAAGATAGAGTTAGTCTGTCTTCTAATTTATGAATTTCTTTTCTTTTCTTTCTTTTTTTTTTTTTTT
>NW_016107325.1:372217-484265 GCF_001604975.1 Cebus imitator | reverse complement strand
TAGTAGAGACAGGTTTTCATCATGTTGGCCAGGCTGGTCTAAAACTCGTAACCTCACGTGAACCACCCGCCTTGGCCTCCCAAAGTGCTGGGATTACAGGTGTGAGCCACCATGCCCAGCCCTAATGTGTACATTTCTAATGACTTATTTCTGAAACAGTATTAGTTAATTTCTGTCAAAGATCAGCTTTCATAATTAGATGATAAATAGAACTAGGATGTATTAAGGGAAGATGGAAACAAATTGTAGATCAATGCATACATTTATTAACCTGATTTATATACTTAAACTAGATTGCTAAAGTTTGTCTAGAAATGTTTACTCCCTGAGCATGATGATAACACACAACCAAGTTAAGAATATATGGGCTAGGTTGGGGACAGTGGCTCACGCCTGTAAACCCAGCTGTTTGCATCCCACGGTGGGCAGATTATCTGAGGTCAGATGTTCTAGGCCACCCTGGTCAACATGGTGAAACCCCATCTCTACTAAAAATATAAAAAAGAAATTAGCTGGGCGTGGTGGCAGGTGCCTGTAATCCCAGCGACTTGGCAGTCTGAGGCAGGAGAATTGCTTGAATCCAAGAGGCAGAGATTTCAGTGAGTTGAGATCATGCCACTGCACTCCAGCCTGGCTGATGGTGCAAGAATCTGCCAAAAAAAAAAAAAAAAGATTATATAATATATGGGTTAGCCTACATATATTATTCTTTCATACTATTTAGTTGACTTACATAATTAACTCTCTCGCAATAATTAAGTAGCTAATTGTGGAGCAAGAATATAAGTAATTATTCTGGTGGTCCATTTTTGAGGTCTAATAATACTAACGAAATCTTATGCTTGTTATACTACATGCCAAATGGATATTTATTGGTGAATTGGCACCACAGGGAATCCATTAGAATGTATCTACTAACAATCTTGTCCAAATATCTTTAACATATACATATAAATACTGAAAAAATCACATGTGGCATTATCAAAATAACATGAATGCTTTATCTGATTAAACGGCAGTGAAGTGGTAGATTTTTATTCACTTAGGAAACCAGTGAAATTAATTAGAGCTTCTTAAAAGGTTGGTATGCAATGAAAATATAAGGGAGCTCAGCAAGTTTATTGAGATCAAAAGAAAACTGTCTGATAAAAACAGGTAGTTTTTGCAATAGATTTAAATCTTAGGAAGCAAGCTTTCTCTGTTGGACATTTGTGGCCTTTAAGGCCATTTTGTTTAATCTCTTTCCTACACTTGTAAACTCAACCAAAAAAAAAAAAAAAATCCCTGTGTGATGAAATTTACTTTTTATTATTTGCTTTTGAGAACCAGGACTCAATTCCCAGGGCAGGCAGTTAATGTTGGTTAATAAGAACTATGTTGAATGGCTTTTGTAGGTTTTCCCCTCCTTGTGTGCCACTTAAGTGAGGAAAAAACAGAGAGTTTTCCCATGATTTTAGACCTTTTTTAAAAGACATGCTGAATAATGATTAGAGCTCCATGTCTAACTATTGCAGTCAACTAGACTTCCCACTGGGGAGTGGATTTTTATCATTTTACCAAACCCTCAGAATTTACCTAGGAGACTTGTGATGATCTGATATCAAGTCTCTCCAATTGCTCTTTTCCACAGCTGAAACTTATTAGAGTTTGGGATACTCTTTGGTGTTGGGGTAAATTTGGATGTGTTTTATTATATGTAGTAATTCCAATGTGTAAGTGAATGATACGGTGTATTTGGAGTAAAATGGAGGAGAAATTTTGGATGCTGAGAGTTGATTATTTTGTCTCCCCATGGGCATTGGTAAATTTAGACTTTCATGTTTGTGGTGCTAAAGTGAATGTGGTATGTAAAATATTTTGTCATACAAACTTTAAAATATTGATACATAGATCCCAACAATTGTTCTTATTTCAATTATTTTTATTTTTACTTTAATTTTGAATATAGTGACAGTACTTGTCCATTGTAAACATAAATCAGATAGAAAATATATGTTTAGAAAGATCTTTCTATGGACTGAATTTCTTCTCTATTCTTTTTCTATCCTTTGGGAAGACTTCCCTGTCATGCTATCATGTCAGTCTTCTTTCTTTGGATGTTTAGAGCAGGATAAATATATTGTTCTCAAATTATTTATTCATAGATTTGGTTTTTCTAGACATTTCGTGTGAAATGTCTAGATCCCCAAGGACAAAACCATAACCCCCTCTTTTTTATTCCTGCTATCCTGACCCAATAGACATCTGATCATACAGGGTCAATGGATACTTTGTTTTCATAATTATGTATAAAAATATTTACATTTCATCTTAGAGGGAAACTCTCTCTTTTCCTAACCTAACATTGTGTTAGATACAGAATATTTCTCACTGTATGTAATCACAATTATCATGAGCAGCTTTGTTGAAAAGAATCATGTAATGTTTCTTTTGACTTTCCATATTTCACACATGTAAAGCTGTAGGTAGATCTGTGTATAAAATAGAGGTGTAGAACATCATTCTCTAATTAATGATATATTTTTTTTCTGAACTCTATCTCAAGAAAAGTTAGAGTTCCATCAATTTCTGGCCTTTTTGGTTTTTCTTACCCAAGGACATAGTCATTCTATTCCTATGGCTTACTTAACTCTGCTTAATCTTCCAAGACCCACAGGACACTGTTTTCCTTCGGATCTCCCACAACAAGGGTCAAACTAATGCTTAACAGGTTTTAGCTTACAAACCTAGTGTGTAGGAGCTAATGCTTTCCTCTGTTTTCTTAAACATCAACCCAGTTCTAACACTGAGATTCTCCTCCTATAAGACTGTTTGGAAATTTAATCTGAATAATAAGACCTCCCTAAAAGGTTGAATGCCAGTCACTCATAGAACTGAGATACAGGGAAGAGCTAGTCATTGTCTCGCACTGGTAACTAGAGATTCCCCTTTAAAGCTGGGGGCTCTTCAATGACTTTGCCACTCTTGAGGCACAGGTTTCTATGAGCCTTTACACTTCAATGGGTAGAACCTTATCTTCTCAGATATGTGTGTTACACATATCCAAATGATTACTGTTATTACAGAGGTAACAAACATGTCCTCTTACCTGTCTTAGGGATTCTCCTTGACTTCAGAAGCTTTCTCCCTCTAAGCTTACACTCCTGGACACTTGCCATTACCTTTCATATCTTTTCCTCCATTACACAAGTCAAAATTCCTGACACAAGAACACACAAAACTGAATGCCTATTTGTAATGTGAGAAAGAGGAGACTCTACAAGGAGAAAGAGGTACATTAACTTTGCCAGAGCCCCACTGCTTTTTGCCCCTTGAGATTTAATAGAATTTTGATTATAGAGACACAACTGACATACCTCATAAAGCAAGCACCAGTTTCTCTTTTTTTTTCAGTTTTCTTTCCCTCCCTCCTCCCTTCCTTCCTCCCTCCCTCCCTCCCTCCCTTCCTTCCTTCTCTTTCTTCCTTCTCTTTCTTTCTTTCTTCTTTCTTTCTTTCTTTCTTTCTTTCTTTCTTTCTTTCTTTCTTTCTTTCTTTCTTTCTTTCTTTCTTTCTCTCTCTCTCTCTTTTTTCTCTTTCTTCATTTCTTTTTTCTCTTTAAGTTCCAGCATATGTGTGCAGAACATGTAGTTTTCTTACATAGGTACAGATGGCAAGCACCATTTTCTAAAGGGCTTGAAATTCAGGGAGGTGTGGAAGAAGACTACTCAAAATGGCAGCAGGTTTGAATGGCCACAGGAGCAGCTGTCATTCTTCCAAACCCAGGGACAAGAGAATTGTGGTGTAGTCTTGCTCTCTTGCCGTGGGACTCAGATGTGACATATACCTCCAGACCTCAAACAGAAGCTCCTCTAAGGTTCAGTTTACATACTTTAATAAATATGAACCCAGTGAAACAAAACTGTTTTTGCTCTGTCCACCTCCAACAGCTAGGCAAAACGATTACTGTGCTAGACCACAAAGTAAAAATGAATGCAACTTGGTTTTTGTTTTTTCCCATTACCATTCTTTTCTTATCCTCTTTCCCCATTCCAAATATTCTGTGGTAATAATGAAAAGTTAAAGTATAATAAAAAGCTGGGTGACAATTTACTGAATGCTTGCATTGGTCCTATAGTCATATTTAGAACCGAGGAGAAAGCTTTAATGCAAAATTTAAATCATCACAAGATATCAGAGTCTTAGAGATCCTGTTAGCTCATATAACTAACGTTAGTTAAAGCTGTAAACATGGCCCAATATTTTTATGAAAGTGATTATAGTATTATCTATATATTATCTTATGGTAAGAGATGATGGGTGGAAATTGTGTGAGATATCTGGTACAAGAAAAAATTAGAATTTACCTAAAAATTTTCTACTACATTACAATCTAATCCCCATGTTTAGTCATCACTTTGAATTATTTAAATCTTATTTTCATGTGAAAAAGGTTGAGCTCTTCCACATTTTCTTTTTCATGAATGTTTAATTAAAAAATTAACTTGGACTCCATTACACTTATTCAAAATGCTTTCAAAAGATTTTTTTTAAAGGCCTCTTTTAACTTTAACACTTCATTATACTGTAGTTGACACTTTCAAAAGGATTAAACAGCTAGAAAAATGGTACTCCCTTTGGGATATTTATCAAGCCATGCAATATTTTAGTACATGTGCTGCTGAGGCAAGCACAAGCCATGCAGTATTATAAAATGTGATAAAATATTTCTTGTTTCAAGGAGTGAGAATGGTCTTCTATATAATGCAGGGATGGAAGAAGATACTTAGAAAATCAGGGAAGATTGAAGAAGATACTTCAAAAAATAGGAGATTTTCATCACAAGTTGTAAGTGAAGGCATGAGTATAAGATGTGTGTGTGTGTGTGAGATATATGAGAAATATTTACTTCTGAACAATTTAAGAGCATAAGGGATCAAATCACCATTCAGTTTCTAAGTGAACACAAAATAAACAATATTGATGACGAGCAAAGGAAAATAAAAAATAGGAAATTAAAAGTCATGAGGACATAAAGAAACTGGATCAAAATGAGAGTTCAACAAAGGGAGGAATTAGAAAACTAAACAAGAAAAAATAATGAATATAATCTCAAACCACAGATGCAGAGAGACAAAGTCTAGGAGGAGAGGATGTTTTTTGTGGAAGGGGATCCGTGGATCTGGTGAAGAGGCTATATGGCACAAGACTGTCCCTGCTTCTTTCTGGAAGCACTTCTCAGTGTCATGTTAGCTGGTATCTTGTTTTGTAGGGCAGAGCAGGGAAGTCAGCATCTTCAACAGAGCCCCAATTCAATTTTGTATTCTCCCATTATCTCCTGAACTCCTTTTTGGAGTTCCTACTCTCATTTTCATCTTCCTTGTAATGTGATATAATCTGCTCACTTCCAAATTGAATCTGTGCATTAGACCTGTAACATTGCTAAGTTAAAATTAGAGAATTCACAACTTTGATGGTAGCAATAACTTCAATAATAAAAGTAAACACGTATATAGAACTTATACTGTTTTAAGCACTTTATATATATTAATGCATCTAGTTCTTTCAAAAACTCTGAGATATGTCTTATCATCATCACCATTTTGCAGATGAAAGAAACACGCAAATACGTAACACAAGCTAAGCAATGGAGGAGGACGTGAAACTAGGCAGGTTAGCCTTCAGTATCCATACGCTTAACCTTTCTGCTATACTTCCTATTGTTTTGGAAATGGAAACTGAAGAGCAGATTATACGCTAGCACCTGACAAAGTCTTATTTTATCATCAAAATGCAGGCAGTGCTAAAGCTACCTATTTACTTTTTACTTTTAGCAGTTCTTATATTTCTAGGGTGAATAATGGCATAATCTATCAGCTCATCTCATTTGCACAATACTTTGTTTCTCTCCCTATTTTGTCCTCTCCCTGCAGTTTTACTCTCAACTCCTGTGTTTCTTTCCTGGTGCGTTTGTAACCTATTACCACAAACTTGGGGACTTACCACAACAGAAATTTTTTTTCACAGTTTTGGTAGTGAGATTTTTGAAATCAAAGTGTTGGTCAGGGATTTTTTTTTTCTAAAAGCTCTGCAGAGGACTTTGTTCCATGCCTCTTTGCTAATTTCTGGTGACAGCCGGGAATCCTGGGCATTCTTTGACTTGTAGCTGCACAATTCCAATCTCTGTCCACCTCTGCCTTCACATGGACTTCTTTGTGTGTCTGTGTCTTAAATCTCTCTCTTCTTTTTAAGGAAACCAGACACTAGGTTGAAAGCCCACTGTAATTCCAGGATGATCTCATTTGGAGATCTTTAATTTAATTACATCTGCAAAGAGATCTATTTACAAGTAAGGTCACATTTAGTGCCAGTGTTAGGACTTGGGCATATTTTTTTGGAGACTACTCTTCAATCAGCTATACCTTCTCCACATGTCCTCTATCATCCAATTCTGCTTTTAGTCCTTTACTGTTAAATGAGTTGACTGTACTTTTATTAAAAATTGAATATGCTAACAAACCCTACATACTTATTCCTTATGCAGATTCCTGAGCCTAGGTCTACTGACAAATATACCTCATCCTCAGAGTAACTTGGAATCTCTTAGAATTGTGCTGCTGGCCTCTAGAAAAGATTGTCTCCATAAGCATGTTCCTTACCACAGATGCCTGGGTCAGAACACATAGCACCTTACTTTTTGTACCACTATGATTCTGATTTTAGAGATGTTAAACTGAAAAATGTGCCTCTTAGAATCAATTATCCTTAATATCTAAACCTATGCATTGAAAATTCTTGAACCCATACATTTAAAAAAACTTTTTGTTATCCTTTATTACAATGTGTTTGCCCTTGTTGCCTGGTTTTGTTTTGTTTTGTTTAATTAGTTCCTTTTCTTTATCCAGTTCCTTTTTATAGGTGCAAGGTTCTTAGAAGCACTGTCCCTCCCACGTGTCACACTCTGGGGAGAGATGATTGGAATAACTCCTGGATCACGTATCTTTGGTAATCATTCTACCTAGTTAAGGTGAAGCCGGTAATATACCCTGGGGCTTGTTTCAGGTAATGTAACTAGGTTTTCCAGTGACTTGTGAATTAACAGGCTAAAACTAAGTTTTCAGTTTCTGGAGAAGGGGTTCCCAATCTCATTTGAGAGTATTGGAGGAAAAATTCCTTCAGAAAATAAAGCACGACAGTAAGATTTTAATATGCAGAAAGTAAATTCGGTTCCTTTGGAGATCAGCATGCCTCTATTCAATCCTCTCCTTAATCCCTTATGAACCAGATCTAGCAGGGGGTTGGACCAGGAAATTGACTGTAGGGTTATAGGTGATAAGATGAGGAGAGGCACTCCCCTCAGGAGTTAAGATGCCGGAAATTTGGTCTGCACTTTAGCCAGTACAGGGCATTACACCAGGATGGAGAATATGTGTTCTCTTGCACAGTAATCCATGCCAGCAGTAAGTGATGTGGAAGGATTTAGTGAAATTTTGCCAATAACCCCAGGCTTACTGCCTAATGAACAGAATATTCTCCTGGGACTTTAAGAGGTCCTATGAAATGAGGGACGTGACTGATGTACTTTCTTTTCTGTTAGGCTTAAGAAATTCTGTTCTGAGTACAAATGGAGGGAATGATTTCAGCCTTTCCTAGTAGATAGCAGATAACTTCACGTTTTGGATACATTTAGGAAGCACAGAAATGTGAATGACTGAAGCCTACTCAATCCATTGATTTATTAGAATTCCTGGAAGAAGACTGAATAAACAGTTTCATTCTTTCTTTTTCTCTCTGTCTGTTATTCTTCTTGGGTTCCTATACAACAGGATATGAAAGAAACAGTGTAATGCAAAGCTAGTATAATGATGGTCAAGAGTAGGCTCCCTGTAAATCTTAGTTATTACTGTTACTGGAGAGAATGGTGACATTTAAAGCCAGTAGGGGAAAAACAATAGTATAAACTGGAAATGAACTGGAACGAGTGGTGCTTCAGGTTGCCCTCATTTTGATATCAGCACCCTCAGTAAATCAGAGTTGCTGTGAGCTGGGCTTTGATGTAAGGGTAGCAGAATGATTTGGAAAAAACAGCATTAGATTAAAAGCCAGAGACATATTATAGTCCCAGTTCTTTTGCTTACTAAAAATTTGAACTTGAAAATCTTAAATTTGTTTAAACCCCACTTCCTCATCTGAAAAATGAAGACTGATGATATCTATCCTAACTCCATATTGTGACGATGCAATGAAATAAAATGCTGTCGAAATGTAAGATGTTATTTTTTTATCCAAAAAATTCAGTGAATTTACATTTTATAAGGTAGGATATACTAGCTCCATGTCTTAAATCCCCACAACCTCAGGCCAGGAAGGTGTTTTATTTTCATGGGGGAATTCCAGTAATGATTAGTTGTAACTACAACTATTAGTTATTATATTACTCTAATGATTGTTGTTATATTTAATTTAAACTACTTATAACAAAAGTAATAAGTAGTTTACAGTCACAATCACAAAACAACCACACCACCACAACAATCAAACCTACAGCAACAAAGGGGACAAGATGTACTGGGACTAGGGGTATAGAAGAGCAATTCTGAATAGGGGATCGGGGAAGTTCTTATGGCAAGTTGACAAGTTGAAACCTGAATGTGATTTGAAAGAGTTAATGAAGAAAGATGTGCATCTGTATGAGGAAAGAACATTCCACAGGGAGACAGCAGCTAAGTCCAGTGGCTCAAAGTGGCAACATATCTGATGTGTTCAAGAAGCAGCATTGCAATCAAAGAGGTAACTCACTGGGGGATACTCACCCTTGACTTCTGTTCTCTCTGCATGTTTGATGATCTCTTGGATTGGCCTAATCCATCCTGTTACATATCAACATATATACTTATATTTTACATAGACAATATATTATTTTAAAATATATTATTTGGGCATATATATTACATAACTATACATAAAATATAAGTATATGCACACAACACATAAATGTGTGTTGTGTGTATATATTAAATATGTATATTATATACATGTACATATAGTATCTAAGTGTTTTGGTTGTACTATGTAAAGCCCTTAAGTCACAATTTGTTATAAATCTTTTCCAATTAATTGTTTTAAAATTATATAAATATGTTGTTGAGGATACCCCATATTCATTGTTATCTGGGCTGAATAGTTTCCAAATAATAATTTGAGTCAAGTATGTTATACAGAGTAAATGGAAAAGGTAATTGTCCCTACATATTGTTGTCTTAGCAAAAGTTTGGGGAGTATACTACGTAATATACTTACAATTAGGTATTTTGAAATAAATGCAAAATAATAACAAAGTATTACACTTGTGTAAGTAGTGTTTGTTCTTGCTATCTGGAGGAAATATTCTATGAGAGATTAGACTTTAGCTCCTGGAAAAAATATATGCATAGATTTGTGATGTAGATAGATGTCTCTATATAACTATTAATCTACCTATCTTTCTAGCTATACAGTTATATACAAATACACAGAAATATGTTTGTAAATGAAGTAAATGAAAATTTCTTAATCCGTGTCTTTATGTTCAGTTTATTTATCCTTCTATTTTCCTAAAATTATATCCTAATATATTTTAATTTATTGGTTCTTATCTAGATATGACCTTATCCTCTAACAAAGTTTCTCTAGGGTTCTTCTAATCCCCAAACCCTGGGCTGTGTTTCAATCAAGACACTGAACATTAGATTGAGAAAATCCTTTTTCCTCATTTGATACCATTCTAAACACACTCTATGAAACTTACTTATCTTTTTATTACACTGAAAATGGTGCTCAGCAAACTACCAGTGTTTAGGGTATTCTTTCCTCTCTCATTGTCAAATGGTAAACTGTTTTTTCAGCTACGATGATGTTGTGAATTCTTAACAGTATATATTTGACTACTTTATCCTACAATAGAGGGGATAATAAACATTCAAAAACCTCTAACATTTTTTTATATAAAGACCCCCTTTTAATATGAACATAGGGGCAATTAAATTTTCTAAAAGTTATGATAGAAAAAAAATCTTGGTTTAAGAGCCTAAGAGAACAATTTTGTCCTCCACGAATGTTGATATCTAAGTTTGCATTCCTAAGAAAGGTTTTAAGTAAGCCTTAAAACCTTTATTTGAAATAAAGATATATTTGAAATAATACTGAAAAGATAAAAATGAACTCTGAACTGTGAATGTTTATACCAAATTACTGAATGATAAATCTGAATAAAAAAATAAAATTTTATCACATTTTATCTAGGATTACATGGAGACCTTAATTAATGAGCTATGAGTTCCCAGGGGGATAAGAACTATTTTCTAAATGTATAGCGTTCCTGCAGAATCAAACTAAAGTTTTTAAATAACCTATCCTGTATCCATTGGTTATGTTTATTTTAGGCTTAAATTATTTGAGTATGATAGAACTTGATTTCTAATCTGAGATGGGGCAGATATTTACAATTAATCCTTTTCCAGAAGGAATATGTCTATTGTATAAGTGTAGTCCAAATTTCTATCTATTGCAATGGAAATTTGCCATTAGGCATAAGACGTTCTATCTTATTTCTCTGTGTCATCTAAAGAAGTTTAAATCTACCCTGAAACAAGGAGAAGTTGTTTGGCTACTCTGGAAGCATGACACTCAAAGCAATTGGTATAGAAGTCCTTTCAACTTCCAACTGTGCTAAAATGAAAACAAATAATGTCAACTGTATTAAATTCTGTACTGATAGAAAAAGCTGCCCCTCTGATAGAACCTTTGAAATCAACCAACCAGTTCTCACCAGTCTTATGGTGAATTCAATGGTAACCTAATAAAGTGTGAGGTGTTAGGATATAAGAGCATTTTTTGGACATGATGCTCTCTGGGGAAGGTAAATTTATTCCTAACATAAGTACTAAATTATAAGAGAGCCAGTGCTTTAGCTTTTTCAGAATGTGGTACAATTTTTATAACTGTACTACCCCATCTCTGTTTGAACTCAAAGATTTTATACTATGCTATCTGACAGCTAGTTATAAAATGGAAAATGGTGTTGTTTTAAGTCAAATTTGTTGAGGGCAGTATTGAGAAATTTGCATGACCTGTCTTTCAAGTTGTAATGCTGTATCACGTAGCAAATATTTCTGTTTCTATTTCCATGTTTATGTTTTGTGATGTCACCTGTAGGCATCTGTCTGAAAGAAATTTGAAACTATTTATTATTCTGTTTTCTAGCTCTGTCCAGATGTTTAGCTACAGGGTAGTGTTACTGTCCAGATTAGTACAGCTGGTTAGAAGACCCTGCTAAACATGTACAGCATCTGTGGTTTGTCTTGGGAAGTTGGATTTCTATTAACTAAATGTGCAGCTAACTTACAAAGATCTTGCTTCTCAGTCAAACTGACTATGGAGCAGAACTAATTTTAAAAGCCACGAATAAATAATATAACAGAAAACTTTTTAAAACAAATGTACCCAACTCTGCAAATAGAGTAAAAATATATATTTAAATTAAAAAACAGTCATTTTTATCCAGAAAGCATGAATCTATTTTTAATAATGCTGCAAGAAAATAGCACATCTTTGTAAGATTACCTGAGGATTAAACTCACTGCTTTAATTGATAATTTAATTTAAAAGGCCACCATTTCTTCCTATGTCCTTTTCACGTTAGCGTTCACTTATATTTAAAGAGAAAAAAATTGAGTCAGAAATAATCATTCTAGCAACATTACACTGAGCCAAAATTAATCAGACAGCAACTACAGCTTGTACCATTTATGATTACAGTTGTGATGTTTAGATGAATTTCCTGGCTTAATATTCTGTTAGGGGGTCTTTTGTCATTATTGAGACATTTGGAAAATGGATTTTATGAAAAAGCATTCTAACAGTGAATGCTTACAAAACCATCCACTGAACATCTGCAACAAATTAAATAAGCTTGTAAATATAATAAACAAGCTAACTTGAAAAGTATGAGGGAATAAACAAAAGTTGATTCAGTTTTCTTTGGCTAGCTACAAATAATTTTATTTGTAACGCTTTTTGCAATCTCTCTAGTATACATGCCAGATACCTGCCTGATACAGAGGACCACCGGACTGATTAGTTAAACAAAAGAAAGAAAGAAAACCAGAGCCCAAGCCTAGATTTCACACATAACATGAATTGGGAAGTGTACAGATTTTATACATATAAATGTGTGAATTCTCATTGGATCTTTATTTTTCTTCAAACCATGTTATGGACTGAATTGTGTCCCTCCAAAATTCGTATTTTGAAGCTCTAACCCCCTGTATAACTGTATTGGAGATGGTATCCTTAAGGAAGTAATTAAGATTAAATGAGGTCATAAAAACAGGGGTCTCTGCTTTGCTACAAGTGGTATCTTCATAAAAGAGGAAGACACACCAGAGGTAGCTTTCTCTCCCCCTATCTTGTGAAGACACAGTGAGAAGGCAGCCATCTGCAACTCAGGAAGGGAGTTCTCACCAGAACCTGACTATGTTGGCACCCTGATCTCAGATATCCAGCCCTCAAAACTGTGAGAAATAAATTTCTGTCCATTAAGCCACCAGTCTATGCTATTTTGCCATGACAAGCTACCCCAATCAATGACTTTTAAAAGACGTAATTCTTCATTACTGAAACAGGTTATAAAGCTTCTTCAGAATTCAAATACTGCAAAGAAGTTTGCGTAATTGATTTCACCTTGCTCTGAAGTTATCAGCACAGATATTCAGGAATTATAATTAACAGATGAATAAATTAATTGTCATAAACTTTATTTTCAAAATAGTGAGCTCTGAACTTTGGTCATCTCCTGGGATGACATATTCCACGAGGGCAGGAAGCAATGCTGCATGGGAATATTAAAACTCATCACCTATGTAAAAGACCTATGAGACCTTCCCAGTTCCCCTTGAATTAGTAACAATATCTAGCTTTTAAAAACCAGATAAATTAAACTTTGTAGCATGTTGCTATTTGAATGACCTACTCTGTGGAATTACAGCAGCAGACTAATCCTTTAGGGGAGATGGCTCTATCAATCTTTGGATTTTTCTAATGTGGAAGCTACTCAATTGCATCTCAGAAATCAGGGAGGTAATTACTCATGCAGACAGCACAAAATGAAAGAAAAAAATGCAAGTTCTGCTGAGTATCCCTTTTAGAACAAGCCGTGGAACAAGGAAAACAGCCTCTATAATCAGTCAAATTCTTCCACTAATTTTTCAGGTGTTGAAGGCTGTAGTGAGAATACATGCTATGAAAGTTAACAAAGCAAAGTGGCTTTAAGGGTGGGTTTTAGAAGACAGCAAAAAGGAGGAAGAGGTATTTATTATTTTTAAGCAAGAATTCTATTGGGAGTGAAGTTCAGTTCAACTTTATTACTTTAGGTAAATGTTCTAGGACTTAAGTCTGATGTTACCTTATGAATCGTTTAGCAAAAGTCTGATCATTTTATTAATTATAAATATTTTCAAAAATATTTGTCTGTGAGGTAAATTAAATATTCAAATTTTTGACAGAGTTATTTAGGATTTCAAAAAATTTAAGAGATCTTATTAACAAAATATAGGAAATAATTTAAGAGACGCTGCTTCAGTTCATTCTAGATTACTTTAGACTTCTATATGTTCTAAAAATCTAAAGGATTTAAACCTCCAGATGAAAGCTTCTCTTTGCCATAAAATATTTGCCTCCAACTATTTAAGTAACTGAGGAAGCTTCTTTTCACTAAAGTGAAGAGAGATAGCGCTGTTTTTATGAAGCATGAAGTCACTGGGTTTGACATTAGTTGGTTTTGATTTTGATGCTGTGGATACAAAAATTTAGTTATAAGTAATCTCTTCCTTCTACTCAATCTCCTCTTTCTTCTAGTCAGACCTAAGTATTTTTCACTCCAGATATTTAATTTGAATATTTAATTAAATTAACATACTTTTTTCTTTTAGGGAAAAAGAAAGGTGGGGAATAAGGTCAAGAAAGCTGTTTAACATCATGGCCATGGTCACATGTACTCCAAATGTGCTAACTTCTGGTTGAAATTCTTTTTGAAGATAAGCCATCTTTCAGATTGCCAGCCATATGAGAACAATTTTGTACCTTGAACATGCTAAAAAATGATGTAATTTCTTTGGGCTGCTAGCTTTTGGGCGACGCTACATCTATAGGGCAAGATGAAAAATAGTGTTAAAGAATATTGATATTTCCAACCTGTATAAATGAGATAGCTACACCTTTGATTTTAGCAGTATATATATATTTTTTTCTCTGAGAGTTGGGTAATTGTGACTTTTGCAGCCATTTAAAAAGCCATCAGTGACAGTAGGCTAAGAAACAGGAGGAATGGAAATTATTGTTCATCATTAGAGCTGGGTTTTTGTGTGGCCTTGAGGAACCACAGGTTGCTGAGGTTTCATTTTGGACAGGTTTCAGATAATGCAAAAATGAGCTGCTTTATTTCAGAAATTCAATTCAAAGTTCACAAAACTATAATAGTACATACACATTGCATTCCATCTCTTCTCTCATTCTTTCTACTTATATTTGTTCTGTACCAAATTATCATTTTCTAGAATTATGTCAATCTTTATATCATAATTTTTGAATAATTAAGAGAGTTTAGTCTTAATGTCTAACATTTAAGTGAATGAAGAATTCAAAGAATGCTGAAAAACAGTTATCAAGTTAATAGTCTGGGAGTTCACATAAACAAAGAATGCAAAATATAATATTGAGAGACCTAGATTCATCTTTGTCATCTTGGTTTTTTGAGAAGTTCTGAATTTCTCTTTTTTTATGTGGTTTGTCAAATAAATAACTATAGGGGTAAGGCAACTGACATAAAACACACATACACACACACTCTCTCTCTGTCTCTGTCTCTCTCGATATTATGGGATGTAAAAGAAGGATGATATTATAGTGTGTATGCAGAAGAAAAATGCCATGGAAGAAGTGGAATTTCACATGGATCTTAAAGCGGAGATAGTGATTTCTTTAGGTGGAGTAGATCTCAGTAACGCTTTCAGTAAACTAGTCTGACAACAGTGTGTAGAATGGATAAATACTAGCAAGACGTGATGAGCAGTGATCCTGGCAGTCAAGGTAGGGAGTAAAAATGTTCAAACTGGGTGGTCGCAATAAGAATGGGAAGGGGAATGTGCAGTGCAAAAAACATTATGCTTTAGAGACTAGTTATAAAATTGAGGGGGAAAAGGGTAAAAAATAATGAATTTGACTTTTTTAGTTAAGAAATGAAAAATAGTCTAGATATGAAACAACACACAAATGTTGAACTTATTATTGCAACTAGGGAACTGGAATCAGGAATGAAGAGACAGATCTGGGAGTAAATTTCCTTAAGTGTGATAATTGAGCCAATGGGAATGATTGTGTTTTTTGAATAGAAGAGTGCAGAAAGGGAAGAGAAGAGTCTCAAGGGCAAAATTTTAGGAAATGGCTACATTTCCAAGAAGGCAGGATACGAAGAGATCCAGGTAACCTTACTTAGGTCAGAGAATCAAAGAGAAGGAATTTTCAAGGAAGTTTAGTTAAAATAGTCCAATGTTAGGAGATGATAAAGAGGATAAAGATAGGAAGAAAGCTAATTAAGGCTGAACTTTCTTCTTTAACTCCATTTATTCATATATAGGCTGATTTTCCTTATAACACTTTGAATAGAACAAGCTTTTAGAAAGATTGACAGGGTTTGCCAATTTTAAATTATTTCCTTTATGATTTCTATATGGTAGAAAAGATGGCTGTTAAGAACGGATGACCTAAGATTTTCTCCTTCCTGTGAAATTAAATATTAATAATTTTTCCATAGATATTTAATAACTTTTTTCTATGTCAGTTTAGTTTTCATTTATTTTTAAACAAAAATAAATTATATGGTAAGAATTTATTATACATAGATTTCTATGTTAGTAAATATTAATGTCTATGATCAGAGTTAATGGTTGTATGGTGTTCTATGTTATTGGATTGAATCATATTATACTTAACCATTCTTCTTGTTAGGCATGTATTTTATTTTATTAAAAATTTTTTTAAACTTTTACAATTCTCCCTCTCTCCTCCCTCTTTCCCTTCCATTTCCCTTTTACTCCCCTCCCTTTTCCTTTACCTTTCCCTCTTCCAGTCTATCTTTTTCTCTTTCAATTGTCCCATATCTCTATATATTGACCTCTACCTATTCTTTGAAAACTGTTGCTTAGTATTCCACTCAATTGTGTACAGTTCAGCATTGTCCTGCTGGAGACCATTTAGTTTGTTTCTAGTTTTTTATTACCACAAAAACTGAAATACTCTAATGAAAAATCTTTGTATCTTCGTCTTCTCTTGAAGGGAAAAAGCTTAATCAAAAAGATAAACACTTAAAATTGTTGGAGCAATGGCCAAAATTTTCTTTAAAAAATGTTGTGTTTGTGACAAAATAATAAATATGCATTTTAGAAAATTCAAACAGCACAGAAATGCATAAAATAAAAAGTGATAATTTCTCTTCCTAGAGCGATCATTTTAGCCAAATAGGAATATATTTAAAAGTAAAAGTAATTAAAACTTACATAATTACTTCAGGAACACAGGTGAATTAGAACTTCCCCTCAGAACAAATGTATGATCTCCTCACCTATTCCCTTTCTTATTTTATAATCTCTTCTCCTAGAATTAACAATTAAGTTTTAGTAGTATAAACTTACAGGTATTTTTCTGTACAAACATACACATACATATTTTTACAAAAGCAGGGTTAAGTGGAAACTACTGTGCAAATTTTATTCTTTTAATTCAATATTATATCATAAAATACTTTCACATTAATTCTTACTGAGATAGTTCTTTCTTTACTGACTGTATCATATTCCATAGTAGTGTACTGTATTTTATGCAATCATTTTCTCATCATTATATATTTAAGTCATCTCTTTTTTTTTAGTTTCAAATCATGCTACAGTAAACATCTTTATACTAGGGATCTCAAGGAAATCTTTGAGAATACTTACAGAAGTAGAGTTACTGGGTCAAAGGACATATGTTTACTTTATATATATTTGAGTATTAAAAATTTGCCATGCTAATATGTTTGCAGAAATTTACAAACACATCAAGATTTCTTCATTCGTAACATGTTTTCAATCCTTTGACAATGTGTAAGAGTCAGACTGATATTATTGTTTAATTTGCATTTGCTTGACTAATTATAAAGTTGATATGCTTTTTTGCATATTTATTGGCTATTGGTGGTTCTGTTCCTAAAAATCATGTTTTTGTCATATAATATTATTTCTATCAGACAGTGTTCCATTTACAATGAACACTGAATTTAGAACTAAAATGTACTGAATTAGAACAAAAATGTAGCAACTTAAAACAATAATTTTATCGTGTCACTGCATTCTACGGGTCAGAAATGTAGAAAGGCACAGCAGGGTGTCTCTACTCTTTGATGTCTGGGATCTCAGCTAGGGGTACTGGAAGCCTGGGACTGACGTGGTACCTGTGGGCTGTTTCTAGAACCAGTTCAAAGAGTGAATATGTGGCCTGTACAGCTGCATGTGGCTCTACACTTAGAAGGGCCCCATGTTTGGTTTAATGCTCTGCTGTAGCTATCTTGAGATTCTTAACAGTTTTTTGATATGAAGTCGTGCATTTCATTTTACCCTGGACTCTGAAAATTAAAACGCCAGTTCTGTTTTTATCACCTTATGACAGGCAGAATTATGCCCCAAAAGTACCCACATCCTAAACCCCAGAACCTGTGACTACAATACACATGTAAAAGAAAACTTGCAAGTGTAATTAAGTCCAATAGTTTGAGATAGGTAGATGATTTTGTATTATCCAGCTGGGTCCAGTGTAATTACAAGGGTCTTTATAAGAGAAAGAGGAAGGTAAGAGAGGGAGTGTCAGAGTGATGTGATGGAAGAAAGACTCAATTTGCCATTGCTGGCTTTGCAGATGAAGGAAGCAGTTACAAGCCAAGGAATGCAAGCAGCCCCTAGAATCCAGAGAAGCAGGAAAAAATTTTCTCCCATACAGCTTCTAGAAGGAACACAATCCTGCCAATACCCTGACTTTAGTCCAGGGAAACCCACTTTGGTTGTCTAACCTCCAGATTCCAAGAAAATATATTTGTGTTGTTTCAAGTCACTAATTGTAGTAATTTATTATAGGAGCATTTATTACAGAAGGAAACTGGCAGCTCAGGATGCTAAAACCAAGTATTATAGACTGGGTGGTTTCTAAATAATGAAAACTTATGCACAGCTCTGGAGGCTGGAAGTAAGCATGGTGCAGTTCTGGTAAAGACCCTCTTCTAGGCTGCAGATTGCTGACCTCTTGTACCTTCACAACGTGAGAAAGGAGGTAGCCAGATCTCTGAATTATTCTTTTATAAATTTCAACTTCTATTTTAGATTTATGGGGGGTATACAAGTGCACATTTGACATGTGGGTATATTCTGTGATGCTGAAGTTTAGGATATGATTGGTCTTGTCATACAGGTAATGAGGGTGACATCCAATAGGTAGTTTTCAACCATTGCTCTCCCCTTTCCTTCCACCATCTCATAGTCCCAAGTGTCTATTGTTCCTTTGTTTATGTCCATGTTTACCCAATGTTTAGCTCCTACTTATAAGTGAGAATATACATTATTTGATTTTCTGGGTCTGAAATAATTTACTTAGGAAAATAACCTTCAGCTGCATTCCTTTTGCTGCAGAAGACGATTTGATGATTTTTTTATGGTTGTGTAGTATTCCATGGTGTATATGTACCACCTTTTCTTTATCTGATTCATACTGATGAGCACCTAATTCCATGTCTTTGCCATTGTGAATAGTGCTGCAATGAAAAACAAGTGCATGTGTCTTTTTGATAGAATAATTTATTTTTCTTTGAGTATATATCCAGTAATGGGATTGTTGGGTTCAATGACAATTATATTTTTAGTTTTTAAAGAAATTTCCAAACTGCTTTCCACAGCGGCTGAACTAATTTACATTTCCACCAACAGTGTATAAGTGTTCCTTTTTTTCTGCAGCCTCACCAACATCTGTTTTTTCTTTCTTTTTTTCTTTTTAGTAATAGCCATCTTGACTGGGGTGAAATAATATCTCATTGTGATTTTGATTTGCATTTCTCTAATGATTTGTGATGTTGAGCATTTTTTTCATGTGTTTGTTGGCCATCTGTATGTCTTTTTTTTGAAGCATCCATTCAGGTACTTTGCTTATTTTTTAGTGAGGTTGTTTTGTGCTTGATGATTTAATTTCCCTTTAGAGCCTAAATATTAGATCTTTGTCAGATGCATAGTTTGGGAGTATTTTCTCTCATTCCATAGGTTTTCCATTTAATCTGTTGATCTTTTTCAGATGCATAGTTTGACAGTATTTTCTCTCATTCCATAGGTTGTCTGTTTATTCTGTTGATGGATTATTTTGCTGGGCAGAAACTCTTTAGTTTAATTAGGTTCCACTTGGCTATTTTTGTTTTTGTTGCCATTGCTTTTGAAGACTTTGTCATAAAGTCTTTGCCAAGACCAATCAATGTCAAGAAGGGTATTTACTGTTTTTTTTTAAAGCGTTGTTATAATTTTATGTCTTACATTTAAGTATTTAGTCCATCTTGAGTTATCTTTGCATATGGTGACAGGTAGGGGTCCAGCATCATTCTTCTGCATATGGATAACCAGGTGTCACAGCATCATTTATTGAGTAGGGTGTCCTTTCCTCATTGCTTATTTTTGTCAACTTTGTTGAAGATCAGTTGGTTGTAGGTATGCAGCTTTATTTCTGAGTTCTATATTCTGTTCCATTGGTTTATGTGTTTTTATACCAGTACCAAGCTATTTTTGTTACTGTAGCCCTGTAGTATAGTTTGAAGTCAAATAGTGTGATGGCTCTGAATTTATTCTTTTTGCTTTGGATTTCTCTGGCTATCCAAGCTCTTTTTATGATTCCATATACATTTTATAATAGTTTTTTTCTAATTCTGTGAAAAATGATGCTGGCAGTTTGATAGGAATAGATTTGAAACCATAGATTTCTTTAGGCAGTTTTGATCTATTCTTATAAGGTTACTAATCCCATTCATGAGAGCGTCACTCCCACAAACTGTTTACCTACCAAATGTCCCACCTCCTAATACCATCACATTGGAATTAGAATTTCACCATATGAGTTGTGGGTGGAGGGGAGTAGCAAATCAGTCCATGGCAGAAACTAATATATACCTGTATTAATATACACAATCAATGCTAATATATACACACACTCATTTACTCATATGTCTGGCACCTGGGTTGGAATGACTCAAAGATCAAGACTGCTGAGCAGAACACTTATTTAGGTTTCTCCACGTAGCTTGCCTTCCTCATAGTGGAGTATCTTCAGAATAGGTAGACTTCTTACTCAGAGATTGAGGATTCAAGTGTCAGTGTTCTGGTGAAGCTGCATTGTCATACATCTTTGGAAGTCAATAGCATTACTCTTCCATACTCTGTTGGTTGAAACAGTCACAAGGCTTCACCCAGATCCTAGGAAGCATACATAGACCTAATTTCTCACTGGGAAAAGTAAAACATAATTTTAAACAAAGAGTTTAAACCAAGTGTTTTAAAACTATCACAGATGGTTTGTCTTTTTCCTGTTAATTTTTACTAACTCATTGCTTATTGTGGCTCTTAATCATTTGCATCTTAAGATTACTACAAATTATTTAGGCCAGGCTTCAGATAGATAGGATATTGTCTTCAAGACCTACTTTTGAAATTGAAAATTTCACATTTAAAAAAATAGATAAAAAATAATGAAGTAATTGAATTTCAGAGACTGCCTGTGACCAGATTTAATTCATTGATGGATAGCAACTCAGTTTTGAAGGGTAAGCAAATAAAACATTATGGTAAGGTTCCAAGGTACAGCTCTTAGAAAACTGAGGAAAAAAAAGAGTTAAATTTTGTTTTGTATGATCGCATTTACAGTGATGTCAATGTTTTATTCTGTTTCTGCTAAATCTTTTTTTTTTTTTTTTTTTTTTTTTTTTTTTTTTTTTAATATCTTTGGGTTTTTGTAACTAAGGCTTTGGCCAAGTCTAATTTCAAGATGTTTCTTGATAATGGAAAGTATGCTTTTGATAGTATAAGAGTATAATATTGAACAAACATTTTCTCTTTTTTTAGGTTTGAACAGAATCTGTTTTATTTAATTAACTAATTTATTTATTTATCTTTTGAGATGGAGTCTCACTCTGTCACTGAGGCTATAGTGCAGTGGCGTGATCTCGGCTCACTTCAACTTCCAACTCCTGGATTCAAGTATCTTCCTGCCTCAGCCTCCCAAGTAGCTGGGATTGTAGGGACCTGCCACCGCACCAGGCTACGTTTTTGTTGTTGTTGTTTTTTTTTTGTTGTTGTTTTTTGTAGAGATGGGGTTTCATCATATTGGCCAAACTAGTCTTGAATTTGTGGCCTCAAGTGATCTGCCCACCTCAACCTCCTAAAGTGCTGGGATTATAGGAATAAGCCACTTTGCCTGGCCCAATTTCTATTTTATTTACCAACAGAGCCTAAACAAAAAGTTAGCAGAGCAAGACTTTAAGGTACTTGTTAATAAAATATTTATTTTGAAATAAATATAAAATAATTTTGAATTATGAATCTGTCTATATTTAAGCTTGTGTCTTCAGGTAGTGTGGTTTCACTTATACTTGTGAATAAATTGGCATGTTAATAAATGTACTGTTTTACATAATAAAATATAAACAATTTTAATCATCTTACAGAAAGGCTCTGAAAGAGACATTAATTAATACATATGGATCAATGTTCAAAACCTAATGTTCTTTTAAGAAAGATCACCTATTTAGCACTCGTGCATTTAACACATATATGCTTCAATATATTTGATTGGGACATTAATAAAACCTTATTGCTTATATTAGCATCCACTTGTATAAAACAATTAACAGGCAAGAGGAACCAGGCACAATACATTAATCACTGATACAAAAAGCAGGATAATTTAAAGAATTTGTTAAAGATAATCACTTTGGATAAAAATAGGAAAATCAAATGTAATGTTATTTTCTTAATTAGCGTATATACAGAAATGTGTAGGAAGGTGATGTTCAAAGACCATAAAAAAAGGAGAGGGGGAAGAGCCCTGTCACGGACAATTCATAAACCAAAATGATTATGCTTTGTGTGTTAGTAAAAGACTCGGGTCTTCATTATAATGATCAATAGTGTGTTTAAGCAACTGGTCATGTCTAAAAAGTGTTTGTTTATTTTCAAAGAACACATATATTTACCATTTTGGAATTTCGTTTATATTGCTCACAGTTAATTTTGGATCTACAAAGGAACGGCAAACAGTACTGCTGTTGTGAAGATATCTCAGATAAAAAAAAAAAAACTTAAATTTAGCCTTGTGATCTATCATGCATATTTTTGCTTTCCAAAGAGGTATTTAAGACTTATGCCATTGCAATTGATTTTTATCAATGATATCAAGAGCGTAGTAATGCAAATCCTAGAAACTATTCTTAGAGTGACATGTTTTTATAAAACTTTTCATGTCTCAATTTCTGGAGACAGGGTAATTTCTGGGGGAAAATTACATCAGAAAGGGCGAATCCTCACTAGCCTAACTCACAACCTGAGAGAGCCTTCATGAAAGAGTGTCTTTAAAGTTAGGGCATTGCAGTAAAAAAGAAACCAATGAGAATGTCCTTAATAATGATTTAACAGTTTAATTGATATCACTTTGGAAAATTTAGGAGGCATAGAGGAAAAAGAAGTAAATTCTAATAGCAGTGAGGGTATGTTAAATATTGTGGATCATAAGTTATTGGAAGAGAAGTGTTGGGTCAGCCTTACACATGAGAGTCCTAGCAGGCCAAAGAATGAGAGTGCTCAATTAGTATTTATACAATAACTAAATTGAAAATAAATGTGAGAGGAAAGAAACATGTTCATTATTTCTTATTGAGCATCTACTATCTTGAAAACTATATTAGATGCTGGAAATATTTATCCATTTCTATCAAATTTGTTAGCCAAAGCTGTGGTATGTCCATAACTAACTGCAAGTGATGTTAGAAAATGCAGTCAAACTGTGTGATGAGGAGGAAAGGAAAAATTATTTGGTGAACATGTAGCCTACTCTTAGAGTCTTTCTTCTTACCATATCCATTAAATAATTCCTTTCAAATATGGATCACACACCCCTTCCTTAAGTCACAACTCCAAATCCAAGCAGGATCTCTAGCTAACGGACAGTTCTATTCACCAAGTCTAGATGTTTTTGTTCATGGGGAACAAATTATCTACCTTTCCTCTCCCCTACCAACCGAATAGACAATTGTGGAGCAGGTATTAAAAAATCATCGTTAGTACCCCATTTGGAAAGAAGGACAAGAGACACACAATAGTTGCTGGCCCACAGCAATTATGAAATCATTCTGACAGTCATTATGAAGCATCCCTTCCTAGGTGTAGAGGAAGTTCTTTAATTATTCTATTTTGAATTCTTGGAGAAATTATCTTGTCCGTTGTTGACGAGGCTTCAGGAAAAAGGAAGCACTTATAGACATTGGTGGGAATGCAAATTAGTTCAGCCACCATAGAAAGAAGTTTGGAGATTTCTCAAATAACTAAAGACAGAACTACCATTCAACCCAACAATCCCCTTACTGTATATATATCCAAAGGAAAATTAATTGTTCTGTCAAAGAGATACATGTACATGTATGTTCATTGCAGCAAAGACATGGAATCAATCTAGATGTCCATCAATGATAGATAGGATACAGAAAATGTAGTACATGTACACCATGGAATACTATGCAGCCATTAAGAAAAACAAAATCATGTTCTTTTCAGCAACACGGATGCAGCTATAGACCATTATCCTAAGCAAATTAACACAAGTTTAGAAGACCAAATATTGTATGTTCTCACTTTTAAGTAGGAATTAATCATTGGGTATACCTGGACATAAAGATGAGAACAAGAGACACTGGGGACTACAGAAGGGGAACAAGGGTGAGGAGCAAGTGTTGAAATGCTACCTATCAGAGAGTATGCACTCTACCTGGGTGGCAAATCATTTGTACACCAAACCCCAGCAACACACAATTCACCAGTATAACACTTGCATATGCAGCCCCTGAACCTAAAATGAAAGTTCAGAAAAGAAACAAAAAGGAAAGGCCAAACTCTTGACTGCCAAGGCTAGTAGCAACTACAGGCTACCCCACTAGTCACACTCAGAATTAGGATGGCTGCAATAAAGTGTCAGTGTCCACTTCCTTCTCTAGTGTTTAATTTTCCTTCATTTACATTCCATGGAAATGGCTCTTCACTGCCTCATGATCTCAGCTAAGCACATAAAAGGCTTTCCGTTATATTTTATGCAATTTTCATAGCAAGGGAGTTCTCATAATAGCCAGTCATATTGCTGGAAATGCATGCCCTGGAATGAATTTTAAAGCTGGACTATACTGGAAATTTCAAGTTGCATATGCCCTGTGAGTACAGATGAAAAAAATGGAGAATTGCATCAATTAAAAATAGGTAAAGTTTTATAAAAGTCTCAATGTTTAATATAACTTTAATTCAATTTTTTGCAATTTTAAAGTGTTGAGACAGGAGATGACCTTAATATAAAATTCTGATATTTTTAAACTTTATTTTTTTCATATCTGAATAAACAGAGACCAAAAGAAAAAACAGAGTTATTCAAAGTTACAATACGACTTAGTAGAAGAGGCAAACTATGTATCCTGTCCTTCCTGACACTCTTGTGTCACTTTTTAAAAATTAGCCTGTATCGATAGGAGCTTTGAGAAATTTAATTTTGGGTTGAAACTATCTAAAGTTACTTTGATATGTTTAAAGTAATCTAAAACAATTTTTTCTATTAAAAGAAGCCAAAACACAAAAAAATCCTTAAGACTTAAAAATGCATTATAGCATTAGCCACAGTAAAATGTTACTTATTACAAACTATCTAATTTCTAATTAAGAGAACAGGAAAAGGTAAAGCAGGAGGAAGATTACATTAAAGAGAATAAAATCAAAGACATTCTCCCTCAAATCTAAATTTAATAATGATAATTAGTTCTGTTTGATTCTACTTTAATCATAGGCAAAGTTCTTCCTCTACACCATGGTTCAAAGTATTCCAATCTTTTCGCTGAACATTTATAAATGTTCAGAACTGTTGGCTGGCAGTTTATGCCTGAGTTAGGGTTGTAAGACTTTAAAAAACGACAATAGGAGTCAGCAACAAAACAGGGTATTCAATAAAGTTGGATTTCTGATAAACAAACAATTTTTAGTATAACTATATCCCATGATTTTTAAAAGAAATATTAATATTATTTTTATTTTTTATTTTTTTGAGGAAGGGTCGCCCAGGCTGGAGGGCAGTAGTGCGATCATAGCTTACTGCAGCCTGGAACTTCTGGGCTCAAGTAACCCTCCCCCATCTGCCTTCCAAAGCATCAGGATTACAGGCGTGAGCCACCATGCTCAGTCTATCCCATAAATATTGCATGGAACATACTTATACTAAATATTGATTATTTGTTTATCTGACATTCAAATTTAACTAGAAATTCTGTATTTCACCTGGCACACTGTGGGTGATGAGTCAGAGGGGAAAGGGTTCCCCCGCAATGATAGTTATGTGCTGAGTTCATAATTTCCTGGTTCTTTTGAAAAAAGATTCTTCTTTTCAGTTTTATTTAATGGACCCTCTACTTTCAATTATTTTTCTTCTCTTTACAGTTGGCGTACTTGCCCGTTTGAAAAAAAAATATATATATATATATACACACACACATATATATATACATATATATATACATATATATGTGTGTGTGTGTGTATATATATGTATATATATACACATATATATATATGTGTATATATATATATTGCACTTTAGATTCTAGGGTACATGTGCAGAACACGCAGGATTGTTGCATAGGTACCTAAATGGCAAAGTGGTTTGCTGTCTCCATTCCCCTGTCACCTATATCTGTCATTTCTCCCCATGTTATCCCTCCCCAACCTCCCTACCCCCCGTTGTCCCTCCCCCATTGTCCCCCAACAGACCCCAGTGTGTGATGTTCCCCTCCCTGTGTCCATGTGTTTTCACTGTTCAACACCCACCTATGAGTGAGAATATGCAGTGTTTGATTTTCTGTTCTTGTGTCAGTTTGATTCAGCAAAGTCTTAGGATACAAAATCAATGTGCAGAAATCACAAGCATTCCTATACACCAATAACAGACTTAAAGAGAGCCAAATCAAGGATGAACTGCCATTCACAATTGCTACAAAGAACAAAATACCTAGGAATAAAACTAACAAAGAATGTAAAGGACCTCTTCAAGGAGAACTACAAATCACTGCTCAACGAAATAAAAGAGGTCACAAACAGATGGGAAAACATTCCATGCTCATGGTTAGGAAGAATCAGTATTGTGAAAATGGCCATACTGCCCAAGGTACTTTACAGATTCAACACTATTCCCATCAAGCTACCTATGACCCTATTCACAGAATTGGAAAAAAACACCTTAAACTTCACATGGAGCAAAAAGAGAGCCCACATAGCCAAGACAATTCTAAGCAAAAAGAATAAAGCTGGAGGCATCATGCTACTTGACTTCAAACTATACTGCAAGTCTACAGTAATCAAAACAGCATGGTACTGGTACCAAATCAGAGATATAGACCAATGAAACAGAACAGAGACCTTGGAGGCAATGCCCACATCTACAACCATCTGATCTTTGACAAACGTGACAAAAAAAAAACAATGGGGAAAGGATTCCCTCTTTAATAAATGGTGTTGGGAAAACTGGCTAGCCATGTGCAGAAAGCAGAAACTGGACCCCTTCCTGACACCTTACACTAAAATTAACTCCAGATGGATTGAAGACTTAAACATAAGACCTAACACCATAAAATCCCTAGAAGCAAACCTAGGCAAAACCATTCAGGACATAGGCATAGGCAAGGACTTCATGGCTAAAACACCAAAAGCATTGGCGACAGAAGCCAAAATAGACAAATGGGATCTAATTCAACTCCAGAGCTTCTGCACAGCAAAAGAAACAATCATTAGAGTGAACCAGCAACCAACAGAATGGTAAAAAATTTTTGCAATCTACCCATCTAACAAAGGGCTAATATCCAGAATCTACTTGCCCTTTTTTAATAATAGTATGGAGGTAAATGATACAAAAAAATTGTAGATTAACATTTCAAACTGAAGCCCTATTAGCTTGAATCAAATAATTTACTGTTGCTTTTCCCTCCAAAAAATATAATTTCAGTGTTATTCTCCACCTCTCTGACATGACTATATTTAAAAGACCACATATTTTTCTTTCAACTCTATTTCCAAATTCACCTTAACAGTTAATAAATAAGTGGGATCCTCACAGTGATACAATAATCTCTCTACAGTTACCTTTTGTCATCATGAAAAGTTTTTATTTATGACCATACCCTCTTCTGCCCTTTAGGCAGCATTCAATCCATTTTATGTACATTTATGTCCATTCTGTTTTCCTCCTTTTTTAGACCTCAATCTCTCTACCAAGACCTTGATCTCTGATGTGGAACTTTGTCAAATGCTGTCTGCAAACGTAAGAGCATGCTCTTCCCTGCAGGAGGACAAAGCCAGAGTTGTCTTCGAAAGGCAGAGGGGCGCTAAATGAATAAACATTGGCATTTCATGGTGGGGCTTGCTGTCAGACCCAAGCTACTTCAGATAGAACATTTTGATTAGACATTTCAAGAAGCGTGGCTTGGAAGGGCATCATTTGTCCATTGTCTGGTGATTTTACAGATTACAATAATACTTTTACAAATCACCTGTCAATGGATTGAGGAAGAAGAAAGTTGTAGTTAAGTGCTTTGGACAATGCATTGTCCCAGACATCACTAGGGAAATGAAAAAATGTTTTTCCTCCTTTCTGTTCAGAAAAAAAAAAAAGTAGTTGTTGTGAAGGTCTTAAGAGAAGATAAATTAGACTGCTTTTCCTGGGAGTGGCTTGATGGACTGTGAATGAATATTCAGTCTTTTTAGGGAAAATTGATTACATTTTAAGGGCTGTTATAGGTTTTATGAGCAAACATATGCATCCCATTCCAATTTGCTGTGGGATGAATGTAGTTCTTTAGAACAAAGCGCAATTAAAATATATATAGAAACATGATGACAAGAGTTCTCTTTTAAGAGCTGAATAAAACTGGAAACCCATAGAATGTCAAGATTTTTATCCTGTTAAGTTTACAGATATAAACTTTTCAAACTCAGTTAAAATAGTAATTTGTTTAACTTTTCACTAGTCTTCATGTTAGGAATGGAGTATCAGAGAATGAGATATACAAATAGTCACTTTGCCTTAGCTAATAAAGGAACCTGAGGAAAAACTGTGATGTAATCTCTTCTCCTTTCCCTCCTCCAATGAGCCTCAACTCCCAGAGTCAGGGATCGGATTTATGAGGAATGTCCAAAATCTTTTTATTTTAGGCTTAATAAACCAAAATGTTCAACTCTCTCACAAAATTTTCAAAATTGTATCTGCAACTGTTGACATTCATGTTTTTAAAAAGTGCACAGCTAGAGTGACAAAATAAGAAACAAATGTATTTAAGTTAATGTAGAATTTTTATGAGTACCTTACAATCTATAGAGTACATTTTTTTAAATAAAACAAAACATAATAAAGTTTCAAACTCTACAGAATTATTATGCTATAGGACTTTATAAGGATTAAGTGAGGTAATACAGGACAAGTGCTTAAAACATACACAGTATTACAGAACAGCTAGCTTTATTATTAATACTAACACAAGCTTATGATGATCAAAACTGAGTTTTTCATTCCTGCAAGTTCAATATCTGCTCCTCCCCTTATCTTTCCATTTAATAAATAATCACACCATCTACCCTAATTCCTGAATTCCAAAACCTTGGCGTCTTCTCTGATTTCTTTCTCATAATCTCCACATCTGTAGGCTCTGTTGCTTTCCCTCCTAAGCATAAGGTAAACTCATTTAACTTTCTCCATTTTTACTGACAATGCACACCATCATACTCTGTCATTTATTCCACTGTAACATTCTTAAATGGCCTCTCAGTTCAATTGCTGCCCTCTGCAATTCATTCTATATGTAGTGGTGAAAGTAAACTCATATAAACACAAATCAAGTTTTGTTACTTGATGGAAACTGTCCAATAATCATTTCACCATGAGTAAAATCCAGAGCTTTTGCTCTGGCTCTCAGGACCCCATGTGACCTGGTCCTTGCCTACCTCTCTGACCTTGGCTCTCACATTTCTGTCTGTACTGATACTCACCAGTCATATCAGTTGTCTCCTTTTTCCTAAATTAAGCATTCTAAACTCATTTCTGCTTCAGAGACTGCAGGTGCCATGCTCTGTTCCTGAAACCCTCTTTTCCCTTCTCTGGGTATCTTCTCATCATTCAGGTTTCAGTTCAAATGAGTCTTCTCTGAGGACTGATCTATTATTTGCCACAGTCCCTTCTCTATTCTCTATGGCATTCTCTATATTATTTTCTGTCTAACACTTCTTAATGTGTGAGTAATTACTGTGTAGATTGCTTCCTTACATAGTTATTTATTTGTTCAAGTTCTTGTTTACATTTTATTGTCAGCTTCTGGAAGAAGAACTCTTTAAGAGCAGGGACCCTGTCTGCTTGATCATGGAACAAAGGCTGGTATGTAGCAGATGTTCAACAAACATTTCCTGCATGAGTACATGAATATATTTCCTTTTCCTTTTCTTTCCTCCTTTTGCCCCTCACTTTCTTTCTCTCCCTGTCTGTCTTTCTATATGTCTCTCTCTTTCTCTGTCATTATCTTACACAAAAGGACTATAAATATGTATTTGTACATATTTAGATGACTTTGTGCCCCCAGTGTTATAGAAATCATTACATGTCAGTACATTTAGTACTTACACTTCTAAAACACTTGCAAAATACTGTGGGAATGGATCATAATTTATTTAATCATTCTGTAGTGAGAGACATCAAGATGACTCAAATATTTTTTCTTAAATAAATAATCAATGCTATAATGAATACCTTTGCATAGACTTTTTTGCTCACATGTGCTTGCATTTTCTCTAAAATACAATTCTGGAAGTAGAATAACTTTGTCATTAAAAAATTTTCTCTTCTAAAAGACTTAACTAAAGTATAGAAATTTGCTCATTTTTTCCACCTTTACCAAAATTGGATATTAGTATTTTTTTTTTAAATTATTTCTCCTTATTTTGACAAAACATTGAAATCTGGCTGATCGTAGTGACTCACACCTGTAATCGCAGTACTTTGGGAGGCTGAGGGGAGATTGCTTAGGTCATAAGTTCAAGACTAGCCTGGCCAACATTGTGAAACCCCACCTCTACTAAAAATACAAAAAATAGCCAGGTGTTGGGCCATGACTGTAGTCCCAGCTTCTCAGGAGGCTAAGGCACAAGGATTGCTTGAACCTGAGAGGCAGAGGCTGCAGTGAGCCAAGAACTTGCCACTGCACTCCAGCCTGGGTGACAGACCTAGAACTTGTCTCAAAAAACAAAACAAAACAAAACCTTGAAATCTTGTTTTTAGCTTATATTTGTCTGATCTTAGTGAGGTTGATGTTATTTCTGGGTATTTATTGGCTAATTAGATTTCTTCTCTGAGTTGCTTTCTCTTATTCTTTTCTCATATTCCATTACATTGTTTATTCTTTTTGCTTTGTAGGAGCTAAATATATATTTCGGTCATAAAAATTTTGACTGCTACGTATGTTGAAAATATTTTTTCTAGTTGGTGCCTTGCTTTTTATCTTTTCTATAAGATTTTTGAAAATACTCAAGTATAAAAATTAGCCAAAACTGTCAAATGTTTTCTTTATGGATTTCAGATTGTAATTTATTTAAAAAGGTTTTTTAATTTTAAGACTATTAAAATGTTTCAATTTTTCCCCTAATGTGTCATATCTTTAAATTTTTTACATTCATCTCTATATCTATCTGAAATATACTTTTAGGTATGTTGCATGCATGTATGCGATTAAACTTCATATTTTCCAAATAGTCAATTATTACATGATCATGTATAAAATAGTCAATTTTTTTCTAAATGATTCAAATTTTTAAATGCTGACATAGACATTTGCCTCTTCCTGGATTCTCTATCCTATTCCACTGATATTTCTTATGTCACTATGTATATTTCTTCAATAAATGCATGCTAATGATTTATATAGCTTTATTCTATGTTATTATAATAAAATGCTGATGGTATACAGTGTGTCCCTGTTTAATTATAAGTACTATTGCACAGAGAATTGAAGCACAAATACTAAATGCCCTATCCAAGTTAAAGCTCAAAGATGGCGAAAGTCAAAAGGATGAGTCTGAAATTTTAAAAAACTTGCTCTTGTGTGACCAAAAATATAAAAGCTGGGTAGAAAGTATATGGAAAAGCATGACTATTTATTTATATTTGTCTCATCAAAGAGGACAAAATGATATGGATTAATTCTTGGAACTATTTTAAGCTTAAATACATTGTTTAAAAATTTAGCAGGAGGATAAAAATAGATGTATAGCTTCCAAACCCCTGATAAATAAAGGAAAAATGGAGGAAGAAAACTTGAATAATTTTAAAAATAGCAGGAAAAAGAAGAAAATACAACAATAGAAAAGAGTATCAAGCAAAACAGCTGAAAAAATGTAGCAGGAATAGTCTCACATAGACCAGTAAATCATGATCAATACTGAACATGATTTAAACAATCCTTTTAAACATAGAGACTGCTGATTTGTCTTTTAAAATCTTTTTAGAAATCATGGTATATGTAAGAATCCCCCAGAAAACAAAACTATGCAGAAAAATAAAAATGGGAGAATGAAACATGTTCATAGGCTATTATTTACACAATATAACTAATTTCTGACAAAAATAAACCAAAAAGCATTAAATGGTATCGAGGCATATTGCACACCTCTACCAAGAGAATGTAGTTAGGTGCCTTTTTTCAATTAACAATATGACAGCATCAAGATATAAAGCAATTTTTGATGTAAATAAAAAAATACATGGACATTCAGAAACTGGCAGATCATTCCTGTATTTCTCAGAAATAGGCAACAACAAAAGTAAATAACAATGAAGGAGATCTAGCAGAATCATTTATAATATACATACTCACATAAATAGGTGTGCATACACATATATGCACGCACAATTATAGTTTTGCACTAAATAGAGAAAGTAATTATCCTCTAACTTCAATGGTTCATTCATAGAAATTGTTGGATAAAAATGATGAACAATTCACAAGAAGATCTCTAGAAAATTCTAATACACCAAAATAAGAAAAGATATATTATTTATTTGATGGTAAAATCAGGAGTGATGGTAAAATTAGAAGTGAAATCACAAAAGAATGTCCCATAACCCTAATAATCATCTAATGGAATATCTTAAAGCCTTTCTAACTCTTGCACATAAAGAGAAAAACATAACTGTGATGACAAGCAATTTTGAAATGAATGACAGAGTACTTACATAAATCAACATTTGTGAATTAAAGGCAAAGTGAAACTTAGAAAATGCAATAGATAGCCATCATTTGTTTATTAGAAAAGAAAAATAGAAAATGCCTTGTGTGTTTTATATATGAGAAAACAAAAAATACTGATCATAAACAAAATATTATGGACTGGCCACACTTCTAATTATAAATTCATCGAGACTTCAAAACAATTCTATGAGGTAGGCAAATATCATTCATATTTTATAGATAAGGAACTGATGCATGAGAAGCTTAAATAAGTTGCCTAAGATTACCCTGATAGCATGTTGATGAAGTTGGTATTGATTAAAACCCAGGATTGACAAGACAGGGAAAAAATAAAAGATTTAAAAAAAGCCTGGACCGCATCATTACATTCTAAAGATTGTTCTTTGAAAGGATCAACTAAAGCAACCAAACCCATAGCAAGTCTGACAGTGCAGAAAAATAAATAAAATGCAAAAGTAAACATTAAGAATAGAAAAGAGTAAAATTACAGAAATGAGGTAGAATTTAAAATATTTATCAGAAAAAATATCCAATTTTAGAGAAATAGATTTGATAGCCTGGATGAATTAGATAATGTAGCATATGGATAGATGAATAAAATATCACATTAAAAATTGACTCAAGAAGTAAGATTTTTAAAAAGTCTGTACAGACCAATATTTGTAGGAAAAAAAAATCAAGAGATATTTAAGGATCTACCTCTGAAAGTGGATGGACCAGGTTATCGGGTGAGTACATTTATTCAACATACATTGATGGTTTCTTGCTCAGAGTAAGAAAGTTCCTTCACAGAATGGCTTGCCTCTATCAGCAAGCATCAAGTAGTGTATTCTTTCCCAATGTTTTGTCTTTCAACTGACCTCCAGCTATGACTTTTATAGATGCTTCCTAAAATCTAAAAATTTTTACCTTTTTCTGATCATTTTTAACCAAGTTATTTCCAATTTCTTTTCTAACAGATCACACATTTTCATCTCTTTAGAATCCATCACTGGTGGCTTATTTTGCCTAGAAGGTGAGGAAATCACAATTCCCTAATTGTTCTTGATGTTTGCGGACAGTTGTCAATGTCTGAACATTAATAAATTACTTATTCATTCCAATCTTTGCATTCTGGCTTTGTTTGTGCCTTTCTTCAGAGGGCCTATTCAGTCTTTTAAGCAGATGGTTGTCAGGGTTGTCAGAGTCTGTGATCACTGCAACCATTTCAGCACTAGAGATTGCCGTAATCTCTTGTTCACAGTGAAGGCTCCAAGGTTGGCTTGGCACCTCTGTCCATATGGATCTCGGGAAAACCTAAGGGGGTTACCAGGCTATATGGAAAAGCTGGTCAGAAACTTAAGTTTAGAAGCCATTCCTGGTGACCGAGATGGATATGTGCCTCCCAGAAGATTCCTGTGTAGGTGGGACAATGCCACGATTGCTGCAAGGATGCTGGAGCTGACTGCACTCCCTCTGAATCTGCTGTGCAACAGATGCTGGTGAACCCATCCCAGTGGCCCAGTCATGCATACTTCCCAGCAGTTTCCCACACTAACAGAGGAGTCCCCAACTGTAGCAAGAAGGCCAGAAATGAGCTGAGTCCCCTCAGGAACTGCTGTAGGACAGTGGGGTCATCACAAAGGTTCGGGCAAATGGGTAATTCCCAGGCTCTGAGATGAAAGTTAGTTTCCCTCTGGGTTATTGTGTGAGCTCTAATAAGCTGGGACTGCATCTGAGGGTGGCTGGAGCTGATTTACACAGTAACTTTCAGATCCACTCCCAAGATCAATGTTAGTGGGCAGGAGAGCCTTTATGCTGAGACACTAGTGTGGATGATTCCTTCCGGGTCCCTTGGTAAATGGTTTTAGTTGCAGGTTCAAGTCTGAATGGCATTGTAGCCATGCCCTTTGGGGAATTACACTGTTGCCAGGTTTGAATCTGGGAACACAATCAGCATGTCTACAAACCTGGATGCTGGTCTGCACTCTCCAAACAGCCTTTCTCGCTTTGGACTCCATATCTCCAGTCTCCTGCCTAAATTTCTAGAATATCACAAAGAGACTTTGTCTATGGATAGGTACAGAATTCTCATTGTTGAAGATTGTATGAGATGCTTGCCTCATATTCCACCACCTTGCTGACATCTCTTCTCTATTTCTTTTATACCCCATTAGCAAATGTTTCCACTCTACCTAAAAAAATTATCTTAATATATTTTAATATAAATATATTACTTATTTTATTATAAATATATTCTATTTAATCTAGTCACCCTAATATAGATTTTATTGATATTTTTTGTCATTGCCTCCATCATTATGTAATAACTAGGTCAACAACTACTTCATAGAGAACTTGACATTTGAACTAGGCCTGCAGAAAAAAGTAAAATTGGAAATGATTTTAGGATCAAAAATTTCAAGACTCATACTTAGTAATTATGAAGAGTCTACAGTACAGATTCACGAAATAGAGTTGAAGGGACTCATGGAGTTCTTTGAGATGAAAATTCAAACTTTCATAATGATTCCAGGATGTGTTTTGGTTTTCTTACTTTCATTCTGTCTTGAGTGCCATGCAGTTTTCCAGACGCTATTGACTCATAATTACATAATCACTCTGAACACTAGTAGAATGTATGCTGTATCCACTTGTGTTTTAAGAAGTTTGTGATTTTAATTTCCAATATGGTATCTATCAATAGGCATAATCCACACAAACAAAAAAACGTATAAAGCAGAGCAGTCCTGATACCAAAAAATCTGAGAATCACTAGTCTAGAATGATGTTTAGTACTTGTGACTAGTGTAGAGTAGTTAAGTAGAGTGTGTGTACATGTTTGTTGTAATGCAGCTGTCCCCAGCCTTTTTGGCACCAGGGACCATTTTTGTGACAGACAGTTTTTCCATGGGCCAGGGAGGGGGATGATTTCAGGATGATTCAAGTGTGTAACATTTATTGTGCACTTTAGTTCTATTGTTATTCCATTGTAATATATT
Organism: Cebus imitator; assembly: GCF_001604975.1. Taxonomy (NCBI): domain Eukaryota; kingdom Metazoa; phylum Chordata; class Mammalia; order Primates; family Cebidae; genus Cebus; species Cebus imitator. The sequence continues at coordinate 448,648 of NW_016107325.1, read as the reverse complement.
AAAAAAAATAATTATACAACTCACCAGAATGTAGAATCGGTGGGAGCCCTGAGCTTGTTTTCCTGCAACTGGATGATCCCATCTGTGATGGCAGACAGTAACAGATTACTAAGTATTAGATTCCATCAGGAGCGTGCAACCTAGATGCCTCACATGAGCAGTTCATAAGCTAACACGACTACTGATCTGACAGGAGGTGGAGGTCAGGTGGCAATACGAGTGATAGGGAGTGACTGTAAACACAGATGAAGCTTCTCTTGCTCACATGCTGTTCACCAACTGCTGTGTGGTCTGGTTCCTAACAGGCCATGAACTGCTACCGGTTGGGGACCCCTGTTGTAAAGCATACTTAGCCTAAAAAGGTACATCATAGTTACTTTCTGAGATAAATATCAGGCTATAGACTGTGAAACTTATTTTGAACTTTAGTAATTTAGAACATGTGGTGACATTGCAGTTGGGCAAAAGAGGAGAATGCAAGTTGATTGCCAGAACTATGTATTTTTTTTTAAAATGAAAGCTTATAGGTGAAGAAGATAACTTCTTGGAAAAAATATCCTTTAAAAAAGCTTTTCTTGTGATTGTAATTTGACTCATCTCCACCCCAACTCCCAAGCTACACCTTCTTATGCAGCACACACACACACACACACACACACACACACACACACACACACAGTACCATTACTTGGGTTATTAGAAATTCATTATTGTTTTATGAAGTTCACTGTGTCTGTTTGGAAACATACAAGAAAGGAGAAGCATTTAAAGGAGGGAAGAAAAGTAGAATTGGAAATGTACTGGGAGGAAGAATTCATTTGAACTTAACTACAAATAAGGGAAGGAAGGAGTCAGACAGTTTCTAACCTGGTTGAGAGAGTAGATGTTATAGATGTTAGTTTACCAGTTATGAACAGAATGTTTTCCCCCCAACATTTATATGTTGAAACCTCAATTTCCAATTGTATTTGGACATAGGGTATTTACGGAGGTAATTAATTTTAAATGAGGTCATAAGAATGAGGAGGTTCTGATCTGATAGGATTCATGTGTTTGTAAGAAGGGACACAGGAACTCTCTCTCATGCCATGTGAGGATACAGTGAGAAGGTGGACGTTTGCAAGCTAGAAAGAGAGTTCTCACCAGAAACCAAACTGACAGGAACGTTGATCTTGCATGTGCAGTCCCCAAAACTGTGAGAAAATAAATTTCTGTTATTTAAACTACTCTGTCTATAGTATTTTTTAAATGCCAGCTTGAGCTAAGACATTATCATATAAGATACAAAACCTGGGTGGGAAAGGGAAGTAGTGTAGACAGATTTAAGAAGCAAAACAATGAATTACCAAAATGACTTTCCATCTTGGACCAGCTAAGTTGCCTGAAATTTGTCAACATTCTGTGAGTTTAATGCTTTTGAATTTTTTAAAGCGTTATCTAGACAATGGAAGAAAGTAAAAATTAGTTTTTATTGTTCTTTAATCCTTTAATGTTAAATTGGCTACTTTGATTAACTGTAATTAAATGGAACTGAGAAGAATTAATATAGAATAAATAAAGAAAATTAGTGATGGCATACAACTGGTATTACCACCATCTATAGGATTATTCCTAGAATTTTAGAAGACCTTGCAAATCAGGAAGACTTTATTTTACTGATGAGAAAGCTAAACTCCAGGCTTACAAAGTTCTTATTTATGAACCCCAAAATAGTAACAAGGATGGCACTTGAACCTAAATATCTTCACTCATAAAATTTTTCACTAGGAATCCTCAATATTTCTGATGGATAACTAATGACTTCCAAATCATAGTTTAGATGAACATTTGTGGGTGGTGGGTATATGTTTCCAAGATATTATTAAATATTGGCTATAAAACTTTTTTTCATTCAAAACATTTATTGCCTGGAACCATGAAGAAGTAAAAGAACATAAATTCCAGGTGCGGTGGCTCACGCCTATAATCCCAGCACTTTGGGAGGCCGAGTCGGGTGGGTCATGAGGTCAAGAGATCGAGATCATCCTGGTCAACATGGTGAAACCCCATCTCTACTAAACATACAAAAAAAATTAGCCGAGCATGGTGGCGCACGCCTGTAGTCCTAGCTACTCGGGAGGCTGAGGCAGGAGAATTGCTAGAACCCAGGAGGCGGAGGTCGTGGTGAGCTGAGATTGCGCCATTGCACTCCAGCCTGGGTAACAAGAGCGAAACTCCATCACAAAAAAAAAAAAAAAAAATCTCCAATAATGTCATTTCAGTTCACACTTTCACAGTAAAGAGGTGCATTCAATTACCACCCTAAATATTGTATCTCCACAGGTAATGTCATCAATGTCTACTGAGCAGAATAATTAAAAACTGCTATGAATCAAAACAAGATATCTATTGCCATACTTGGTAATAAGCTTGCTCTTAAAATTTCACTTATTTAAAATAATATGCATAATATGTTTCCCTTGGGCAGGTACAGTACAAGAATGCATCTTCTTTTGACTTGGGATGTCTTATTGATTCCTTCATTTTCTTCACTGTTGGGCTTGTGCTTGCCAATATAGTCCCCTGTAGAGAGAATTTTTAAAATTCCCAAATGTTTTGAAGAGCGCTCTAAAATGTAACTTCTGCCAGAACCTAATTAGACAGGAAACTTGGATTTGGGGAGACATTCTTTATAACTGGCTTTTTTTTTTTAACCCCTATTCTCAAAAAAACTCTTAAAAATATTGTCTTCATAATTATCCCTTCTCCTTATTTTTGGCCTTTTCCATAATGGCTTAAAAATTCTTCTAAACAATAAGAACAAATGTTATAAACAAACTCTTTCACAGGCTTTTTCTTCATCACATCCTCCTTCTCTTCCTACACTCTGAAGAAAACAAAGATGAAACCTCACAAAGCAGATCTTCATGAGGCAGATATATAAATTATCAATTTAAGAAAATAAAAGCAGGGGTCAATTTGCCACAACTTATCAATACATTTAGTTTTTCAACATGAGTTTTCTATCATATCTAAAGGAAGCAGATCCCATTAGCAACAAGCCAGTTTGGTGGTGTAAAGGCTGTTGACCATTCTGGCATTGATTCTGCCCACAAAAATATGCAGCCTGTTACAAGTGGAATTTGCCCTTTGGCCTTTAGCTCCCCCTCTTCTGAAACCAAGAAGTATTGTTTGTACTGTGATACCAACTTTTCCACAAGCTAAAAGTGTTTGTAGCTTATTACTAAATGATCTTAAAACAGTTCCAGAAAATATGAAATTTCTTTTCTCATGAGCACAGGAAAAGAAAAAAACAGGCTGAAAGTTGCCAGTTTTCAAGAAAATGAGCTACAAACTTTCTCCTAGATTTTTGCTTTTTATTTAAATTTTTGATACATTTTCATTTCAAAAGCATATTGGAAATTACAACACAGAATTATATGCATCAGAGAAGATATAGTAATTCCCAATATTCTGGTTCCTGTTTATTACTTTCCTAAAGTTTACTTACTTTACTTTTAAATTAAATAAATTAATTAAAATACTTTGGAGATACTTGTAGAGTTTACAAAAACAAAGTTAGTATGCACAAATAAAAGTGTCAGAAGTCAGAAGAGAGGATTTTGTCCTCTTCTAAAACAACAGATAATATTGATTGGTTTATTATAAAAATAAGGCATGCCAAGAAAACAAAGAAACTGAAAACATACTTAAAAAGCTGCCTAGATTTTCTTGTATGTACCCAAATTTAGAGAATAATGTTGTGTTTTTAAATATACTCTTGGTGATTATCATGTTTAAAAGACCTGTCTTTACCATGTGAACATTAGCTGTTAAGGCTATTTTTAATATTTTTATATTTTAGAAAATTAATGAGTAAAATAGAGAATTGTTTAAGTTAGTTCCTGAGCTATGAAGAGAATATAACCTGTGTCTCTCAAACCTTTCTGTTCGTGAACACTTAGTTTCTCATGGTAAGAATAATTTAAAAAATGAAAGAAAATTTTGTGAAGAAAATAATTATAATACACAATGACAGTATAAAAAGAAGAAAGCTAGAAAGAGTTAATATACCAAATGTGACTTTCTTGGTTTAATCATCTCAGATTTCAGATTAAGATCTGAGATTTATTTAAGTCTCTTTTGTTGAGGCATAAGGATGGAGTTCTTGTCAGAAATTTGTTCACTTTTCTTGGCTGTAGTAAAATTATAAATGCTGTACAAATACTGTTTTTTTCATAGTCTGCCAAAAAAGTGGCAATAAAGAGTTAACTAAATATATCCACATTTCAAAAGCATTTTAATTTGAATTTTAGAATAAGATTGTAGTTAATTCACTTTTAAACACTGCAAACTTTCTTAATTGTAAGAAGTAAAAATGGAATTTATATATGAAAAACTGTGTGGTTTGTTAGAGAGAAAAAGAGAAAGAAAACACAAACTCAAGAACTATTAGTAACCTTTTCTACTCTATTCAAAGATTGAAAGTGATGTGAAGGATCAAGACCATTGCTAGTTCAATATTTTATACTCATTTAGCTAATCACAGGGGGCATAAGAAGATACTGACCATATACTATTTTCTCTTGTCTAAACCTTTGGTCTGAATTCCAGCAACATGTGGCATTTGTTGCCACAAGAAACAAAATAGTACTTGCAATGTCAGTGCTTTTATCCTATTAAAATGAAATTCCTGAGGCATATACTATTTTTCAGAGTTGGAAATAGTGAAAAAATAATTGAAACATTTTGCGAAGTGTTTACGTTTCTCAAAATGGCCACAGTGTCAAAGGATCATGGTGTAGGTTGAAGAAGATAAAGAAAGGAGTAGAGGGATGCAGGAACAAGGAAAATAAATTCAAGCTTTATCAGGCTTATTGATATATAATTCACATAAAATAAAATCACAATTCAATAAGTTTGAAAATGTATTTAGTTGCAAATTTACACCACAATCATATTATAGAATATTTTCATCACCCCAAAATGTCCCTTGTGCTTCTTGTAATAAATTCCTCCATATTTCTCCCATCAACCCTAGGAAACAATTGATCTGATTTCCATCTTTACCATTCTCAGAATTTCACATAAATAGAATCAAAAAGTGTGTAGTCTTTTGTTACTGACATAATACTTTTGTAATTTACCTATGTTGTTATGTGTACCAGTTATTTATTTGCTGACCTATATTGTATTATATTCAACAAATTATTTATTCACCAATTGATAAATACTTCAGTTTTTGTCTGTTGTTAATAACGCTTTATAAACATTGGAGTTCATGCTTCTGTGAAAACGTATACTTTCATTTCTTTTAGGGAAATACCTAGAAGTGACATGGCTGAGCCTTAGAGTGAATGCATATTTAACTTTATAATACATTGTCAAATTTTTTCCTAAAGTGGCTGTTACAATTTTGCATTTTCACAATCAGTGCATTAGAGTTCCAATGGCATCACATTCTCAATAACACTTGGTATGGTCAGTATTTTTAATTTTAGTCATTCCAGTGGTATTATGAACTGAGTGTTTCTTCCTCCCCAAAATTCATTTGTTGAAGCCTTAATCCCCAAAATGATGAAACTGGCAGGCAGGGCCTTAGTGGGGTAAATTAGATTTAGATGTAGTCATGAGGGTAGGGCCTCCATGATGTATTAAGATGTCTTACAAAAAGAGGAAGATACTCCAGAACTTTCTTCCTCTGCCTTACAAGGGAACAGTGAGGTGGCCACTTGCAAGCCAGGAAGAGAACCCTCACCAAGAAACAAATCTGCTGTCATCTTAATCTGGGACTTCTCAGCCTCTAGAACTGTGAGGAATGAATATGTATTGTTTAAAAATCCCAGTTTATGGTATTTTGTTTTAGCATCCTGTGTTGGCTAAAATAAATGAGCATGTACTAGTATCTCATTGTTATCTGCATTTGCATTTTTCTAATAAACAATGGTGTTGACATTTTTATATGCTTGTTTGCAATTCATCAGGAAAGTATTTACTCAAATCTTTTGCTCATTTTTGCTCAATTTTTAATTGAGATTGGATTATTTTCCAATTATTGAGTTGAAAGAAGACGCTTCACATATTCTGAAAGTTTTTCTTTGTTTTTGTTAACTGAGTGAAACTTTTTCATTTGGGAGAAGTACGATATATCTTTTTTTTTTTTCTTATATGGGTCTAGATTTTGGAATAATATCAAAGAAATCTTAAACTATCATAAAGACACAAAGATTTTCTCCTGTTTTTTTTTTCTTTTTTCTAGAAGTTTTATAGGCTTAACTGTTATATTTAGATCTATTGCTGATTTTGAATTAATTTTTGCAAATGATGTGTAGTAAGGGTAAAGGTTTTTTTTTATAAACATATTCAGCTGTTCCAGAACCATTGTTGAAAAGACTATTTTCCTCTTTTGAATTACCTTGACACCTTCGTCAAAAATCAGTTTATGATACATGTATGACTTTTATTTCTGAATTATTTCCATTCCATTGATTTAAATATCTATTTTCATCAGTATCACAATGTCTTGACTACTGTAGCTTTATTGTAATTCTTTTAATAGGACAGTGTAAGTTCTCCAAATTTGTCCTTCATTTTAAAGATTCTTTTGGTTACTCCAGGTTGTTGCATTTTACACACATTTTAGAATCATCTTGCAATTTCTACAAAAAGCCTACTTGGATTTTGAATCTATAAATCAGTTTTTCTAGGTCTTCTTTGTTTTCTTACAGCAGTTTCATAGTTTTTCAGGGTATAAATATTATACATATCTTATTAATTTTATCCTGAATATTTTACCTAGTGACATTAAAGAAATAAAATTTTATGTTGCCAGTAGGATTATGTCTAGTTGTTTGTTTGTATTGACCTTGTATTATATGATCTTCCTAAACTGACTTTGTAATAAAGATGTAGGAAGATCTGAAGATTTGTTAATTTAGTATTATGTGATATGATCAAGGATCTAGGTATTTTTCATAGCTCAGTTCTGATATCCTCATTATGTTGGCTTTGACCTCGAATTTATTTTGTCACAGTCATAACATGGCTATAAAGGCTCCAAGTATCATGTTCTCTCACACATACAATTTCAAGAACTAGATGGAAAAATGTTTCTTCTGGTATCTCTTTATAAGAGATTTGTCAAGTACTGTCTTTTACTACAGCCCTTCAATCTGAATTCCATTGCATGACTGTTCTTGAATAATCATGGTCAAGGAGACAAGATTCCTGATGACTGATTCACACTAATCAAAACTCAGCCACTGGGCCTAGTGAACTTCATGTGATGAGAGACGAGAGTTCCCTGTCTCATCTTAAGCATATGACTGCCTCACACCCAAACAAAATCTGGTTCTTTGCACAAAGATCAATAGGGTGAATGACCAATGAATAATTAAAAAAAAAAGACAGTTTTTCAGGTCTCTGATAATTTTATGGGTGCTTTTACATGCTTTTAATTACCTGGCAACAGAATAATTAAAAAAATAGTTATTTTAAACTTACGTATGTTAGTGTTATGGGACGGGGTTCTGGTATATTAACCACATCAGTCATAATAGTGCTAAATCAAATCTTAATAGATGAGTTAATGAAATACTAAATCAAGTACAGAACTATGATAATTATAAACAGATTTTAAGGAGAAAAAAAGAACCCTTACTTATCTTTAAGAAGCTATTCTAGTTAAGGTTTCCCACATCTAGAAACTTAAGTTTAATCTTATTTGAGTAAAACAATGCAAAGGGAAAAGGCCTTATTCATGTTATTTTTGGGTTTTATAAATAATGGCAAAAATGACTAAGATTATATCTGTAATCTTAAAAAAAGAAAGACATTAAGGTAACCAAAAAGAAACTGGCCAACTAACACACATTAAAAGAATATGAAATAACAAAGCATAATGTTGGAAAATTGTTCATTGATCACTTAAAATAGCCATTCATATGTGAAAGTGGTTGAAACTCCAAAAAGACCTACAATTAAGTATTTAATTAAGTGCTTAATTAAAAACATAAATTCAGGACAAGCTTAGAAGTGAGAGTTTAGACAGTTCTTTCAGTTATTTTCTTACTAAAAAAGCACAATAATTTTGGTATATGTGATTTTAATCATTGAATCCCCTCCCTTCTAAAAATATCTTATGTCCAAAAAGCTTTAATACAGCTCTTGCGATTTAAAGGTTAAAACTTTAAATTTGGAAGTTAGGAGTATAATAGCATTGTTAACAAATTAGGTCATTTGGTGTTCAACAGGCCAATCCTTACATTTCTGCATGATAGTAATTTTAGAAAATCATATTTTCTGATATACATATATATATAATATTTTATTACATATAGATACACAGTGTGTGTGTATGTGTGTGTGTGTGTGTGTGTGTGTGTGTGTGTGTATCATATTGCAATCCCAGTAAGCATTATGCAAGGTATAAACTCTGGTACTATGAAAAATAAACTGGAGTATAAAAATACTTTAATTTCTTATAATTTGGAGGTTAAGGGGGTCTCTAGGAACATTCAGTCACAGGTAGCTAGGGTACAGTGATGGATGATAGCCTCACTGGCCCTTCCCAGTGTCAGCAGAGGGCAGAGACTGGGTGAGTTTGGTGACAATGTTTGTCTAATGGAACATGTGTGCTGACAGGCCCCTGAATCACTTACCTTTTAACTGACGAAACATCACACATATATCCCAAGGTGAAGAAAGAGGAGTGTTGAGGCCTGGGATTCTGTGTCCAGATGGCATGACAGTGGCCCAGGGCCCTGAAGGGAGCCTTTAGGACTGGACAGAAATTGTAGGAACCAGACACTCTATTCTCAGAAAACAGAAGCTAAGAGGTGTTGATAGTAACTAGAACGTGTGTGGTTGGTGACTATCTGATACTTTCTCAGATTCTCAGGCATATATAGTTTTTCTTTTTCCAGAGGAAAACATATCCACCTTTAACTAAAAATTCCAGAAAATAAATTTCTGCTTCTAAGAATAACTTGTGCATTATTGTTCTTCAGATCAGAGTTTAGGAGGTCAAACAGCCACTGGATATCAGATTCAGGGGAAGATGCCGTGGATACATATAGAGATGAACAGGCCAGATTTTTTCCCCTGCAATCTCTCTACCCTCACCTTGATTCTTTTTCTGCAGTTTTAAAATATACTCAACTACTTTTTCTACTTAAAGTAAAACAAAACCATGCAAAATAGTTCAAATAAAATGACAGTGACCCTGAAATCCCTTGCCTATCAATCTCTGTCCTTTATTAGCTAACTTATGAAAATGCCTTCTACCTTCATGATCTCTATTTACTTCTTCACTAATTGTTCTGCAAATACGTTGAATGATTTTCTAATTGCCACATCCAATATTCTCCTTTTAGTTTTCCTTTAATTTGCCTCTCTGAAGTGATGAGCATTTTTGACTACTATTTTCTTTTGAGAACTCTCAACATCCTTGGCTTCTGTGACTTCCCTTTTTCTTTTTTGCCCTCAGCATTCTGACTACATCTTTTCGAATTTTTTCCTTCTAGTTTTCTGTACTTTGCATCTTACATGGCATCATTAAGTGACTTGGTCTCACTTCATTTATCACACATGGCTTTAAGCACTATTTGTATGTTACTGCTCTCAATTCTGTATATCCAGTCCAGACATTTCTAGTTTGCTATTGTGCCAGCTGGACATATGCAATTTGGAAGTCTTATAAGTATTTAAGGCACAAATGTCTTTTAAAATACAACTTAAGTAATTTAAAAGAATTTATATAAGTCCTATTCCAAATCTCCATCCCCTTCATGAACACATACCCAATATGTGTTCATGATTATACCCACCCAAAATGAAAGATGGGGGTCAAGGTAACTTTTATGTCACCTAAATCATTCATTCACTTAACCAGTCATCAAATCTAACAGAAGCAGCCTTTTAGTATAATGGTTTTCACTTAGGTGTTGGAAGTGGACTGCCTTTGTTTAAATCCTGGCTGTGTTACTTGGTAGGTCTGTATCTTTTGCAAGTAACATCTATCTGTGCTGGTTTTATCATCTCTAACTTGGGTATAATATAAATGAAGGAAGTCAGATAAAGTCAGATACCAATCTGATAATATTGATTAGCTCAAGGGGTTAAAATAAAGGGGATAATGGCAAGGATTATTAACTTTTTCTTGATGTGTACATTTTCAATACTTGAAAAGATAATTATTATTTTTATAATTTATGAATGAAGAAAAACATTAAAAACAAAATTATTTAACTAGAGGTCCTAAATCCAGAAGTCATCATTTAAATCCCCAAGGCCATTATTATTGTGAGTGACAAATAACAGAGCATCACAATCTCTTAATTTCCTAATGATTACTGATAGCCCACTGTCAATATAAGTGTCCCCTAAACTTTTATTGGTACATAGTGCTCATACATCCTTTATTGTAGTTCACCTGTAGTTTGGATTAGTTTAATAATGTGGCAATATTTGAGGCCTACCTGAAGCCTACTACTTGCTAAATATAGTGAGAAATAAAATAATTTCACTAATTTCAGCTATAGAGAATTCTCTGAAATGCTATGATTTGCAGAAATTCTTAGAAGAAAAAAATTTTAATCATTTTGGATTTTGTCTTTAAACATATGTATTCAGAATTTGTACAGCAGAAGTAGCATAACTCTAAATATTATCAAAAGGGAAGACAGCAACAGAAATAGGAAAGAGAAGTGGAAATATTAGTGACAATTATAATAGCTCAACTGAATGAAATAAATAATAGAGTGTTATATAGTGGATTTTTCTCTTCCAATAATGTATATCCTATTCAAATGAAGCTTTTTTCTTCTTTGACCCTGTTTATAGCTTTATTACAGAAAGTGTTAGCCTATATTAACCACTTACTAGATAAATATAGGAAAACTGCCTGTCATTTATCAGTTTATCCATTGTCATCTCAAATAGGGCCGAGTGGTCTGATTTCAAAGTGACAGCTGGTGGCGTATCTTCCTGATACATGCTAATCCAGTTTTTATTATGGAAAAACTGCCTGTGCTTTCAGACAGTGAAAGGGAGTTACTAAATGTAATCACTAAGGAGGAATCTTGGGATCGCAAACATAAAAGACTAAAATGAACAGTTTTCTCATTACAGAATGGTTTCCTGATTAAATACAGATTAAGGGCAGGGAAAAATCATTTAGAGACCTAAATAGCATTCTCCATTGTGTATATACACACAGAATGACAGATATACACATTTTAAAATAGATATAGAAGTTATACGCACATGGATATAGGTATAGACACAATCATGGCATGTACTCTCTCTTAATATGTTCATATAATAGTGTGAGAGTATGTGAATCAGCCCCCATGTTTAGACAATTTCTTTGGATGGCAGCATAAAAGAAACAATGATCATTTAAACAAAGTGTGACTTTTATGTAGATCACTGCTATGGTTTTATTATATCACTCTAGTGTAGACAGACTCTGTACAGACTACACTGTAGTGTAGTCAGAGTAATGGAGAACTTTCTATTATCTTTTCCTCACACAAAAAATTAAAAGCTAAGAGACTGCTATCAAAAATGGCTTGGTACTAGTACATTGTAATTGGTGAGAGTCACCAGAAATATGAGCATTTAGTGCATATAGACGTGTACCTTTCCCATACTCTACTTTGGGATCTTGACGCTATTTGCACTATATAATAAACAGCTATTTTGAATTTTAACTCCTAGCTGTCAAATGAAAAGGCCACCTAACTATTTCATTATGCCTTAATTAATAATACACTTCAATAAAATTAATTTATTTACTACATAATTTATCAGCATGTTGAATATCTTGCCCAATACTTACTGCCAGAATAAAATAAGCATCCTGTCTCGAGGACTCTTTAATTGAGAGAAGAAGAGATATGGAGTCAAATCTAGAAAGAGTATCCCACTTCCTCATTCCCTGTTGTGGCCTCATTATTTTGGACCTCAAATCACAAATACAAATAACTGTGTTGGAGTTAGGTAATTATGCCAGCAGATTACCATTTGCCAGCCCCATTAGCCATCTGACCCCATTTTCGAAGTAAAGGCATTATGAATTTGGTTCCAGACCATCCTAATAATGCAAATATTGCAGTCAAGTAAGCCACACACATTTTTTGTTTGTTTTCCAGTGCATAAAAAAGTTATGTTCACACTATACTGCAGTCTATTAAGCGTGCAACTAATGAAAAAAAGTATACAGATCTTAATTATAAAAATACTATATTGCTAAAAATGCTAATGATCTTCTGAACCTTCAGTGAGTTGTCATCTTTTTGCTGGTAGAGGATCTTGCCTCCATGTTGATGGCAGCTGACCGATCATGATGGTGGTTGCTGAAGGTAAGAGTGACTATGAAAATTTGTTAAAATGAGACAATGACGTTTGCTGCATTAACTGATCCTTTCTTTCAAGGAAGATTTCTCTGTGCAAGTGTTGCAGCGTGACAGCATTTTACTCACAGTAGAACTTCTTTCAAAATTGGAGTTGATCCTCTCAAACACTGCTGCTACTTTATTAACAAGGTTTGTGTAATATAAATCCTTTCTTGTCATTTCAACAATGTTCACAGCCTCTTCACTAACGGTAGATTCCATCTAAAGAAACCACTTTCTTTGCTTATCCATATGAAGTAAGTCCTCATCTGTTCAAGTCTTATAAGAGTGCAGCAATGCAGTCACATCTTCGGATTTTACTTTTAATGTTTGTTCCACCACATCTCCAGTTACTTTCCCCACTGCATTCAAAGTCATAAATGAGGGTTGGAATTAGCATCTTCCAAATTCCTGTTCATGTTAATATTTTGACCTCCTCCCATGAATCATGAATATTCTCAATGATATCTAGAATGACAAATCCTTTCCAAAGATTTTTAATTCACTTTGTTCAGATTTATCAGGGGAATAACTGTCTATGGTAACTATTGCTTTACAAAGTGTATTTCTTACATAATAAGACTTAAAAGTTGATTACTTGATCCATAAGCCACAGAATGGATGTTGTGTTAGCAGTCATGAAAACAACATTAATCCCCTTATTTGTTTTCAGCAGAGCTCTTGCATGACCAGGTGTATTGTCAATGAACATTAATATTAAAGGAATATTTTTTCTGTGCAGTAGGTCACAACAGGGGTCTTCGAATGTTCACTAAAACTTCTTGTAAACAGATGTGTTGTCATCCAAATCTAGGCTGTGTTATTTCATTTATAGAGCACAGGCAGAGTAGATTTAGAACAAATTTAGTACAAATTCTTAAGGGCCTAGGATTTTCAGAATAGTAAATGGGCATTGGTTTCAGCTTAAAGTGACCATCTACATTAGCCTGTAACAAAAGAATCAGACTGTTCTTTGAAGCTGTGAAGCCAAGGACTTGACTTCTTCTCTGGCTATGAAGGTCCTAGATGGCATCTTCTGATATAAAGCTGTTTTGTTTATGTTGAAATTTTATGAGCTCTTCTGGATAGCTTGCTGCAGCTTCTACAACACTTGCTGCTTCACCTTGTACTTTTATGTTATAAAGATGGCTTCTATTTTTTAACTTTATGAACCAATCTCTGCTAGCTTCAAACTTTTCTTCTGCAGCTTCCTAACTTCTCAAAGCCTCCATGGAGTTGGAGAGTTTTAGGGCCTTTCTCTGGATTAAACTTTCGCTTAAAGAAATGCTGTGTCTGGTTTCATCTTCTATCCAGACCACTCAAACTTTCTCTATATCAGCAATAGGCTGTTCTGCATGCTTAACATTCATGTATTCAGTGGAGCAGCACTTTTAATTTCTTTCAAGAACTTTTTCTTTGCACTCATAGCTTGGCTAACTGTTCAGTGTAAGAGGCTTAGCTTTCAGCCTATCTTGGCTTTGCCATGCCTTCTTTACTAACCTCAATCATTTCTAGCTTTTGATTTAAAGTGAGAGACATAGGACTCTTCCTTTCACTTGAACACTTAGAGGTCATTGTAGGTTACTAACTTGCTTAATTTCAATATTGTTGTGGCTCAGGGAATAGAGAGGCCTGAGGGGAGAGAGACTAGAGATTGGCCATTTGTGAAGCCGTCAGAACACACAAACTTGTTTGCTGTCTTAAATGGATGTGGTTCATGGCACCCCAAAACAATTACAATAGTACCATCAAAGATCACTGATCACAGATCACCATAACAGATATGAGAGTGAAAAGGTTTGAAATAATTGAATTACCAGAATGTGACACAGAGACACAAAATGTGTACATGTTGTTGGAAAAAAAACGACAATAGTCTTGATGCTTGTAAGACTGTCAAGTCTTTAAGTTGTAAAATACGCATTATCTGCAAAGCATAATAAAACAATAAAATGCAATATAATGAATTATGCCTATATAAGTGCTCACAGTTTCTATATCCTTGATAAAGGCCTAGTAGAAACCTTTTTTAAAAATCTAGTTGGCAGGGTCAACGAATTCTTTCTTAGCTAGTCTGTGAGTTTAAGAATCACAAATATTCATTTCTAGTAGCAAAAATTAATTTGAGAAGGTAGACCAAATGCTACTTCCTTCTAAAGAGAGGTAGAGAATTATTATTTAAAATCAAAAGAAGTCATATCAGTCAATGGCAGAAAATGAGTTCCACAGATGAGCATTTATTTTATGTATTTAGATGCCTTTTCATCATCTATTATTAAGGAATCTTCAGACCACTATGGCAATACTATGATCAAAATCATCAGATGATTTCAAACGTTGCCACCTTAACTGATCTATTTATATAAGAAGATCTGATAACAAGATTTCCTGTTCATCGACATGCTGAGAGACTGTGTTGCCATTTATAAAATGATTATCTTTAATTTTTCTAGAAATAATGGTGATTGGCATTCATTTTTTTGTTTGCAGTCTGCAGTATTATAAACAGGAATCAGGATTCTTTAACATTAATATCAGAAATGAATGAAAAGGGCCAGGCAGTGGCTCACACCTGTTATCTCAGCATGTTGATCACCTGAGGTCAGAAGTTCAAGATCAGCCTGGCCAACATGGCAAAATCCCGTCTCTAGTAAAAATACAAAAAAAATTAGCTGGGCGTGGTGGTGGGTCCCTGTAATCTCAGCTACTCAGGAGACTGAGTGGCTGGACATTTTCTTGAACTTGGGAGGTGGAGGTTGCACAATATTATTTACTTACCACTCCACGTTGTTTCATTTATGATACTGTGAAATACGCTTCAATGAAGGTTAATGATTCTATTTCAAGAATGTTGATACTATGCTCATGGCAATAATATATGAGATAATAAATCATAAAAATTATGAGGTTTTTCCTTCAAAATGCCCCATAGTGTTGTTCTACAGTTTGTAAAGCATTTTCAGTATAACCAAATTAGCTAACAGAATAAAAAATTATGTAACATTTAAATTTATATTTTGAAATAGGAAAGAGAGAAATCACTGATGGAGCTGCTAAAATAGAAAACTAATCTAAGGATAAAAATAATGATTTACAGCGGTTCAGATTTAAAATATACTCACATCTAGATATTATTTAGAAAGTATTTTATTTTATTTGTATAGACTTGGCCTGAATTAAATACAAACTTCACCCAAAATTCTGTACAGAGAGCTGGAGACCTAAATTCTAGAACCTAGGGCAAAGTACTTCATGACTTCATTGAACTTCAGTTTCTTCATTGGTAAAATAGATTATGTAACAGTTTTTTGTTCTTCTTAGTGTGAATGAGATAATATGTAATAAATCAGTTTGTAACTTGTCAATAATCTATTTCAGAATTTTTACCGTTGATTTATTATTGCTGCCCTGGGTTTAAGCCTGTAGAAGTAAAGCAGGACCTGTCAATAAAAAGTCTTGAAATCCAAACAATAGCTCATTAACTTTTTTGGTGATTCTATTTAAAAACGTATTCTCAACCGTCCTAAAAAAATTGCTGGACACTTCTACTTTGTGTCTTGTCATCACTTTAAACTCAAATGTCTTCTTCCTTTCCTCTTAATTTCCCTGTTTCTGTTAATAACTGCTATTTGGTAAATCCAAACTTCAAAATTATCCTTTTTTAAATTTGTCAATATTCAAACAGTTGAAAAAACCTTTTTATAATGTCTTTTCCGATTCTACTATTATATTCTACGTTCATGGTTATAATAGTATTCTCTTTAAAAAGTATTTTTTTCCTTGATTTTTAATAAATTCAATGTGAAACACACACAGATTCAGAAAAAATAGAAAAGGAACAAGCTTCCATATTTTATCCCACGGAGCATTCTACTATTAGTATATTTGCATACATTTGTTTTTCTATAAATAATTTTTACATCATCGGCATCCTATTGCATATGCAATAGCATTATTACTATTACTAATTTTTCAGACAAGAATATTAAGCTACACAAATTATTTACTGTCACTAAAATTTCATTTATTAAGTGCATGTTGATTGCAAATTTTAATTATTTGAATAAGTTAAACAAGCACGTGGTTCCAAATGAACAGAAAGTGCTGTGCACATTAACTTTCCTCTTGCCTGTTTCCTGTTTCCTAGCCACTAAGTATACGTCTTCAGAAGCAATCACTCTTGCCAACATTTTGTATATTCTTCTGGAGATAACTGATAATATGTATAAATGCACTTAAATACTACTAGATTTACTGATATATGCATCAACATACTTTCTAAAAAGTGTGTATTTTGGCCAGACATGTTGGCTGATGCCTGTAATTCCAGCATCTTGGGAAGCCGAGGCAGGTGGATCACTTCAGGTCGTGAGTTCAAGACCAGCCTGGCCAACATGGTGAAACCCATGTGTACTAAAAAATACAAAAATTAGCCGGGCATGGTGGTGGGTGCCTGTAATCCCAGCTACTTGGGAAGCTGAGGCAGGAAAATTGTTTGAACCCGGGAGGCAGAGGTCGCAGTGAGCCAAGATTGTGCCACTGCACTCCAGCCCGGGTGACAGAGCAAGACTCTGTCTCAAAAAAAAAAAAAAAAAGAAAGTATTTTTTAAAAATGTGTACATGTACATATATACTCAAAAAATAAGTGTTTTATAATGCTATTTTGTTCCTTGCTTTAAAGAAAGGAATTTTAATAATATATTTGATGACATATTTATTAACAAATAATGAAATTTTATTCTTTATTTTTAATATATTACACCAACATTAATGAAATATCCCCTTGAGGCACTTCCAGTGTATAGTTATCTGACCATCGTACCATAAACCATTACTGAATCTAAGGATTACCAAATACGTGCAGAAAACATAAGAAAGTAGTGGTTACACAAAATGTACTGCAATTCATTCTTTTTTTCTGACAGAGTAAACCACTGAGCTATATGATTCCTTGTCAAGAAATGTATGATATTCCCAAAATTTTTGTTGGTCTTACCAGTATCCTTTTCAATGATAATGTAGTTATTCAGACATGTAAACTTTAAAAATTAATTTTTCTGTTCACTTTGGTTTCTGGAAGTGGCAAGCTAGAATCTCCTACTATGATTGTATGTTTCAAATTCTTAATAACAATTTTTTTCTTATGTATGCTGAGACTATGTTTCTAAGTTCATGAAGGTTTAGCAATATTATACCTTCCTAATGAATTGTACTTTTTATGCAATTTAATAACTTTCTTTCCCCATAAATTGCATATGCCTTAGAGACTAATTTGTCTGATACTAATATTGCCATACCAGTTCCTTTTGATTATTATTTGCCTGGTTTTAGGTGTGTCTCTTATGAAGAGCATATGGACAGAATTTTTAATCTAAACTGAGAAAATTAAAAATGTTACTGTTTTACATTTATTAGGATAACTAATATATTTGCCTGGTGGTTTTGTCATATGATTTTGTGAGTTTTGATTATAATATTCTTTCTTATTTTCCCTCTGTTGCCCTTTATTAGATTTACTGACTTTTCCCCCACGTCACCCCCTACCCCCTCGCCCGGCCACCAGCATTTTCTCTCTCTCTTTCTTTCTTATAGCAGTTACCCTTGAATTTTTAGCCAGGCCTACTTTACCTAATAAGTGCATCAGCATAACTATCCTCTCCATGCCATACTGTTAGCATAGTTTAACTGGAACTTCTTCCTTTAATTTCATTTCCATGATACTATTGTTTCATATTTTAGGTTCACCTAACTTTAAGCACACAAAATTCAAGTTATCATTATTATGATAGTTTTATTTTATGTTACAAATGTTTGTTGAATGGATGAATATAGGTAAAATGCTGAATTCACATCAATGTTTATTTCAGGCTTGTGCTTCTGATTCCTCCTCGTAGATAGCTTTTTATTTTTCTACCTAGACTTTCTTTCTAGATAAGATGTAAATCTTTCTTGACCTAGTAGATTTTTTAAAAATTCCTTATGGAGTATCAAATTTGCATTCTCTAGTTTATAGGTCCTAAATCTTGAAGCAACTTCACCTGGGCTCCTGCAGCATTGACTTGTAATAGTAGCAATCTACTCTAAACTTCATTTTCTCTTTCGGCACTCAGAAATTTTTCTTTCTATTAAACTTCAAGGTTTGCCTATTAGCTAGCATTTCTATATACTTACGTACTTGTAGTTTGAGAGAAATCTACGTAGGCTCAGCTCAAAATATTGCTAGTATTCCAAATTCAGCCTAAATTCCTATCTATGTATATGCAATTTTATACTCTGTAGTTGAACTTAATGTTGTATCATAAGTACTTCTCCTATGACCACAAATTCTTTGTAAATCTTGTTTTCCATTGATTTACAATATTCTGCATTTCAGAGCTGGGAGGTCTGAGTTTGATTCTTGGCTCTGACTCTTTCAAAATATTACAAAAGATGTAATATTTTGGATAAGGTACTTAATCTTTGTATGACAATTTCTTCAGTCATAAAATAGGGAAACAAGTACCATAGGATTACTATGAAAAACAAATGAGACAATAGTTATGGAACACATTGAGTCATACCAGGTGTCCTCTTAGTGCTTATCAAATGTTAACTATTTGTATTATTATTTTATATTATCACCTTTGTCAACTACCCTCCCCAACATCATCATCCTCATCATCTACCACCACTGTCATTCTCCTCCTCATCATTATCGTCCTTATCAACCTCTTTGGTTAGAAACTGCATCTAAATTCAGCAATATAAATAGTTCTTGGACAAGCCTATCTTTGCATAATCTTTAGATTAGATGTTAAAAATGAAATTATAAGGCACATAACACAGTTATTTAAAGGGGGTTTCAATACAGATTTCCCAGTTCCTAGTGTCCTGTTAAATGTGTTCTCTTCTACCAATTTCATTCTTTTCCAATACATCTGTTGGTGGTGTTTTGTTTCATTTCTTCTTGGTCTTCCTGAATTTACCTTTACATGTGGTAGACTGTTACAGGTGTGCTCAAGTGCCTGTGGTTCTCTCCACCTCTGCCTAAAGGCTTTCTGTAGCATCCTAGGAGCTTGTTTGACCACAGACAGGGCAACATAAAAAAATACCAGGAACTTAACACTCACAGGGCCAACCTCCAACCAATAAGGGATAGAAGTAGATAGGTAAATGATGCAGTCTGACCATCCTGGGCGTGGATAGGCAGGGGCACTTATAATATAATTATGACATGTGTTCACGGTTTCTCACAGGCTACCCAGTGATGCTGAGTCCAAGTTGCTCACAATGATAGCTCACTCACTAATGCCTTTCTCCCTTTTTGTCCCACTTCCTCTCTCCATCAATTGTGTCCTGAGATTTCCTCCAAGTACAACTTCAAGCTACTCAGCATTTGCTTTTAGAGAAGCTCAAACTGAGAAAATACCATACAGCAGTTTCACCTTGCTAAACTTCTTGATCAGTTAGCTCAGCAATCTTCCATGGCTCCCATGCCACAAGGCAAATGTAAAATCTCTGCTTCAGAAATTAAGATTCACCACAATCTGTCACTTCCTATATTCTTGGTCCATTTTCCATTACAAAACTATTTTCTTAACCAAATTGTTCACTCATTGTTTTAAAAGTATAATAGGTAAGCTTTATGCCATTTCTTCACATCATTGTGTCTGCCTGGAATCTAGGCCTGCTTACCTGTTTTGGTTAGATAATACTCTTTCTCCAAAGATCCGTCGTCTTTGTGAACATTCCAAGCTGCTCCTGTCAGGGAGTTGTTTGAGCATCCTTCTGGATTCTGTAGCGTGACTGTTTCCCCTCATTCATCTGGTTCTTGGCATACCAAGCTTGCAATGTCCTACTGGATTGTCATGTCTTAAGCTCAGTCCCTCAGGGATAAGGCCTCTGTTATTAGACTTCTATAATGCATATTCATTACAGAAACTTTAGCATATATTGAAAAGGAAAACAAAACTACTTTCCTGTTTAAAAATAGTCTTTGTTGAGATTCTGAAATATTTTATTTTAGTCTTTCTTTATGCTTGCTTTATTTAAATATTATTTTGGCATTTGGTTAATGATACTAACATTAATTTTGAGAGGATACTACATGCTAGGCATTTTGGTAAGTGTTTTAGGTATAATATGCTTTACAACAATGTGAAGGATACTTATAATTGATCCACTTACATATGAGGAGTCGAAGGCTTGAAGAGTTTAAATAATTCTTCTTCTATTCAAAAACTATTAAGTACTCAAATTGGGACTCAAACCTAAGTCAGCCTCGCTGAAAAATTTATGTTCCTAACCACTATAACATACTGCCCTTTTCACTTTCACATTCTATCTTAGGATTTAGGTACATAGAGATGCTACTCTGATCATTAGCCCTCCTATTTTTTATATGTCTATCTATCTATCTATCTTCATCATCATCATCATCATCATCATCTCCTCTATCTTTACCATCTGCCTGTCTTTATCATCGTCATCGTCGTCATCAACAGTGTATCTGCATTATTTAATAAAAGCCCATGAATGTACCACACAGCTTGGAGTTTAACCAAAACCCTTATTTATAAGCTCTCTTGCATTCTATCACCATGGAGCCATATTTATAATTCTTTTGCTTTCCTTTTTATACACTGTTGTTGCATTTATGGGATGGGATGGGATGTGTGTGTGTGTGTGTGTGTGTGTGTGTGTGTGTGTGTGTGTGTGTGTGATTCATAACATTGTACAAAGGGGCTGGGCAGGGTTGCTCATGTCTGTAATCCCAGAATTTTGGGAGGCCAAGGCAGGAAGATAGCTTTAGACTAGGAGTTCTAGGCAAGCCTGGGCAATATGATAAGACCCCATATCTACCAAAAATAAGAAAATTAACTGGGTATGTTGGCATACACCTATAGTCTCAGCTACTTGAGAGGCTGAGCTGGGAGGATCACTTGCACAAAGGAGTTTGGGGTGACAGTGAGCTATGATAGTACCACTGCATTGCAGCCTGGATGAGAGTCAGACCATGTCTCAAAGAAAGTTGTACAAAAGATGTCATGTTGAACTAATTATTTTAGACTTTCTTTTCTTAATAGATGTTCAGATTCAACCACATTGTTGTATGTCACTGTAAAATCATTTTGGTTATTTTATAATATTCCAATATGAGTATATACAAGTTTATATATGATATTCTAATATGAGCATATACAAGTTTATATATCTATTATTTTCTGATAACATTTGAACCTTTTCAAATTTTGCTACTGTGAACAAATCTATGGATGTTGTTATATATGTCTTTTCTTTATCATAATTTTGAATTTAATATTGGGATATAGCACAAGTGTTTGCCATCTTTCTAAATTTTAAAATAGTATTTTTTTGTTTGTTTGTTTCTTTTTTTGTGTGTGACAGAGTCTCACTCTGTCACCCAGGCTGGACTGCAGTGGTGCAATCTTAGCTCACTGCAACCTGTGCCTCCCAGGTTCAAGCAATTCTTGTGCTTCAGCCTCCTGAGTAGTTGGGACCACAGGTGCCATCACCTGCCTGGCTAATTTTGTATTTTTAGGAGAGATGGGATTTTGCTATGTTGGCCAGGCTGATCTTAAACTCCTGACCTCAGGTGATCCGCTCACCCTGGCCTCCCGAAGTGCTAGAATTACAGGCATGAGCCACTGTACCCAGCCAAAAATCATAATTTTTATAATTAAATTGTTACCCAGTAATTAATTGACTTAATACAGCATATTTTATTTAATCAGCTCACTGTTGTAATTTGTGAATAGTTCTAAATTTTTCCTATTATACATAACTATGTGGTGAACATGTTTTTACTTAGTTTTTCATGTGTGGGAGGATTCAGTCATTATCCATATGAATTACCAGCATTAAGACGGAGATTACAAATAATATATAAATGCTAAGATTATGAGAATGTGGTATAAATTATTTTATCTCAGCTGCACAATAAGAATATGCTTTGTTAACTGTTATTGTATTGATATTATATTATTCTGGAGATACTATGCTATTGCAATCATAAAGACATGTAACATAATGCTCTGTAATTTTTTCTTCAATAAAAAATAAATTAATTCTGTGTTCAAAAAGTCTTACTGACACACATTTGATGAAACTCAATTTGAAAAACTAAGCTTCCTCATGTGAAAGAATATAATCTGTGTGTTGGAAATGGCCCAAAACTCTCTAGAGTAGAACTAATTTAAATGTTTATTTGACTCGAGATCTCTGTATGCATGTTGTAAAAAGGAGGCATAATTGACTTGATTCAGATAAAATAAAATGAGATACATAGGGAAGTGAATAACTTTCTTTTCACTAAATTTGAGAGCCCTGTTCTTGATCTCATCTCATTGACTCAGCTTCCTCTCAGCAGCAACTTGTCAGTATTTACAAGCCGATGAGGGGAAATTAACAAGCTTCTCTACTTTCTTCCTCACACCTTGAGCACTCTAGCCAACATTATTTATCTAAGCCAGAAGTTGACAAGAAATACTCTATCATTTTTAGACTATTTTTAATGACATAATACTTACCATAAAATGAGCATCTATAATAGCTTTCCTTATAGTTGAGTTCTATGTATATCCTTATAAATGAGTCCACCCTATTCAATTGCTGCTATTTAGAGGTTGAAGAGACGTTTATTTCCTAAACTTTCCTAGAGTTGGTGTAGAAACTATATGAACAAGGAGAAAATGAAGATGGTGTTTTCTTAGGGATAGGTTTGCATTAGTTCTCTATGGCTCCATGCCTATGTTGGTCAAAGAACATATGGTGGATAAAAACCTGGATACTTTTTATTGATAGTATTCATTCTTGGTTAACAGAATTAGGCTCAAAAGCATATAAAAACCATTCCTAAAATAAGTGACAGCCATTAATTTTATATTATGTAAAAAAGTTGTGATAAACTGCAATGACATAATAAAATTGCACAGATTATACTCAAATTATTTATTATCAAAATTCTTATAAAACTGAAAATTGTCACTGAAGAGGAAACTGTTTAAATTCTGTCACTATGTAATTGAATATGAATAAAAACCATAGAGCTTCGCAGCAATCTGTATACCTTGCAACCATCTTTTAGTCTATTAAAATATGAAAAGGAGAGAAGGATTTCAAGATGGCTGACCAGAGGCACCTAGTACTTGACTCCTCCACAAAGAAGAACCAAAATCATGCATAGATATTAATCACGCTTTTAATAGATGATCTAAGGGAGAATACTGGAATTTAATGAAGAATGCCAGCAAACACCTACAGCAAGGAAGGAGAGGGAAGGAGGCAGCCTGCTCTTCTGGGATCAAATGGGACCCTGGAGGAGCTCCCTAATGCAGGGAAAGGCTGAAGAAATTGTGCAGAGACTACACTACTGCACACACCCGGAATCAAAGCCAATGTACCCTACCCAATCAACATCACAGATACAACTTTAGGAAAAAGTCCTCCCTTATGAAAGCAAATCCAAAAAATTGGAAGAAGCAACTGTTACACCAGATGCACAGATACCAGTGTAAGGACACAAGAAATATGAAGAAGCAAGGAAATATGACACCTCCAAGGGAATACAATAATTTTCCAGCAACAGATTTCAATTAAAAAAAGTATGAAATCCCCCCCAAAAGAATTTAAGATAGTGATACTAAAGAAGCTCATGAAATACAAGAGAACATGGAAAAACAATACAAAGAAATTAGAAAAACAATTCAGGATAAGAATGAGAAATTTGAAAGAAAGAGATTTTATTTAAAAAAATCAAATGTAGATTTCTGTGTATAAAAGGAATGTTCAAATTTTCTTAAAATTAATTTTGAAATAACATCTTTTAGTATTTTTCAGTATAGCAAATATTAGGTATGTAGAAAATGAAAACTCCACAATAATAATTTGTAATTATCTATGCAAACTATGTGAATAAAATAGTTATTAATAATTCTTTTGAGTCTCATATCTATTAATCAGCATAACAGGTCTCTGCATAATTTACAGTTTAACTGAAAAACAGCAACTAAATTATACCACCTTAGTTTACAAAAATACAGAAAGAAAATTATTAACATAAATAAAACTAACAATAGCATGCCACGTAATTAAAAGAAGAAATCTAAAGTTGAATTTTTTTGGAACCTGAAGCAGTTTTATAAAAATAACAACCATTATTCAAGTTGTAAGCAGTTTGATGTAATCTGAATATAATCAGAGGCCCAACATTAATTGAAAAGTTTTATAAACCATATCTTTGTTTTCAAAATAAAAATGTTCTTGATATTGCAAAACAAAATTGAAATATTTTAAAGTGATTTCAAAATGAGAGTAATAGAAAGTGAAAAATTAAGACAGAGAACCCCTTCATTGTTCATACAACTCCAGATATGCACGGATGTTCCTACTGTTGTTGCGAGAAATTACGCCATTTCAGCATTCCTCATAATATTCTCATTTGGTGGATTTAAATCAGCACCTTAATATTATTCTAGCATAATTTTTAGGGTATAATACAAAATGATTTTAGGTTAGCTTTTGGTAGAAAATAGCCAAGGCCCATTTGGCTGCTACTTTTCTTGGAAGAGAAAAAAAATAAAAGCTTTATCTTAATTAAAGTTTAATTAAGGATCACGTTTGGCAGTACTTTTCACACCGATCTACACCAGCAGATTTTCTAGGGCTTAACTTTATCGTGCAGAAAATCCTCTTTTATTACTCCCAACCTGTTGTAAAAGCTGTTGGCACAGAGAGCTGGTTGCTTCATTCAGACGCCTTGTTTGCCACTGGAAATATCCCAAGTCTCTAGAGATAGCACCACAGTGGTTCAATTTAATATCTGTCCTATCACTACAAGACTCCAGCTCATTATTAATGATACTATTCATTAATTTCTTGTTGGGCTGATGTTGTTATTTATTAAAATATTAAAGAATGCCCCTGGGACACATGCATAATGAGGGACACCTCAGTTGCATGAGCGATACCAGCCGAAGGAATGAATGAATACACTACAGCTTTACCCACCCTATGCTGCACCATTCCTCCCTCATTAGTCCTGCTACATCTCTGAGTGACACTGTAAATTCATTTTGTGCTCTGTCCAATCAGAGCTTAATACAAATGCAGGGCCCTTTTTTTAATGAGCCATTCCTATGCAAAATGAATTGACTACTGTCTAACTCATCTAATCCGCCTGTATTTTGGGGAAGAACTAAATTGCCTGTATTTATATGGGAAATAAATAAAAGTTGACATATTTTTTTCCTTTTCGGTCTTACATTTGGAAAATTTCAACATAATAAATTCTCCATCTTAAGAACCTGCCACCTTAGTTAACTAAATCCCAGCATGACATTTAAACATGTGATCGTCGTATTTTAAAAAGCCTAAACAAGCAGTTTGTACACGGCAGTGGTCATTTGATGTGTGTTTGCACATGCATTCAGGTGCAGACTACAGAAATTCTGAGGATGCTTGATGTATTTGCTCACCATTTTAATACGTGGGTATTTAAAGACATTCTTTGAGTGTGCTAAAATATATACAGTAATATGAAAGAGAAAATATGTAAAATGTTACAACATTTTCAAGTATTTAGGGAATAAATTGTATTAAAAATTTTTATTAGAGAAGAAAAATCTTATTTTTTGATTCCCTTGCTTGTCACTGAATGTACAGAGTAAAATCTGCATAACAGTTGAGGTAGCATCTGAAGGTAAAGTTTTAATTTGTTCTATATGGTTGTTATTTTCTCTCCTATGCAAATAATTACTCTGGTGAAAAAATACCACCGTTTTGAGGGGATTAACTGGGCATAATTGCAGCCTGTTTTGATCCCTCTTTTAATAATGGATTCTTTCAATCTATATCTGGTAGAGTAGCTTTGTAGTGATAGTTAAAAGCTTTTATAAATGCCTATGCAATCTTTATGTTGTGAACTTCTGTTTGTTTCTGAAGAAAAAAAAAAGGCTTTGTGTTTATATGGTGACATTGAAGCTGTACATTGCAAACCTTAATCCACATTTTACTAAAACAATAAATTTTGGTTGTTTTAACCCCTTCCAATGGCTTATATTTCAGTATACATCCATTCTGGATTATATTCTGTTGGAATTAAAGTTTATAGCATGTTTTATTTTGAAACATTAATTTTATGAAAAATTTTTTCCTAAGAAGTGTACAGGTGTTCAAAAATCTTTTGCAAAAATAAAGTACGCTAAATAGGCTGCAAAATCTTTCAATTGTTTAAATTTGCAAATCTTGAACTATTAGTGACCTGATTTTAATACTTCAGTATATTGGCTTTACAATAATGTTTTACAAAGGTACTGGTTGTGAGGCCATATTTTTTCCAACTCCTGATTAAGACAGGTGATAAAATCCTGCTTTAATTTATTGATATTAATTGTATTAAAGAAGGGCATCGGAGTTTATTATTTTCAAAGCAACTGGAACCATAATGGTCAAGAGATTTTTAAGACAACAGAACAGAGTGATTTAATGAAATTTCAATCCCGAAAAAAAGAAATTAAAGAATTTCTTTAAGCATATATATGTGTGTGTATGCTTAATATATATATCAAATACATATATAAATACATATGTATATATAAATAGAGGCTGATATATATAAATAGAGGTTGAAAAGATAAAAGTTAAGGGGAACATGATCAATTTTTAACAAAATCATGAGTGCAAGGAAGAGGTTATTATGTTTTTACACAATCTCTACAAAGTAAAACTTGGCTGTTTTGGAAGGATGTTTTATGTCAAGTCAAATGACAGTAAAATAGAAAAAAAAGTGATATTATAATTACTATAAGCAAGCAAATGCTTTGATACTTTGAAACATGTTTAAAACCCTTGGCATGGAAGGTAATGCGAAGTGGCTCCAGGTCGGGGAAAAACACTTAGTGTGGTACCATACTTGAGAACTGATGAAAGGTGGAGAGGGAGAAAAATGTGTTTATTTCTTTGGAGAGGGAGATAGTAGAAAAATGTTTTAGAAAGAGGATGTGCAGATGGTTGAGCCATTGCCCTTCCTCCCAATGTCAGTAAAACCTACTAATATCACCGAATGGTGTGAGAGGAACTTGGGGTGGAAATCAGTGAAAGGCTTATCTTCAGCAAAGGCATAACAGTTTATGCAGATATGAGAATGCTAAAATAGAGAGAATCTATGGTACTTGGAGTTGAAGCCAAAATAATAAATTGTTTTATGGATGGGAAACTTGCAGCCACAGCAGGCTGACACATACAAATTCCTACAAACAGTGCTAGAAGAACCAATTCCCATTGATACTTTTCAGTCCAACAAGCCCTCTAATTTACAGATAATGAAAGACACATTAAGAAATTAAATGGCACATCTAATTATGCACTAGTTACTGTAGTTAGTGTAATTTCTACTCTACCATGTTTGCATAGAGTGGTTATAGGCTCTTAATGCTGAGAAGTAGTACAGAATTAAACTATACAGTCCAGAAGATCAGAGATAAAATCATGAATAAAATTATGTATGTATGCATAATGGGCAATGCAGTTTCAGGGTTTATTTAAACAAGTAAAAATAACATCATAGAAAGTAGTTAGATATTACGACAAGAATTTCCTTGACTCTCTCTACCAGAGACAAATGCTTTGCATGCATTGACCAGTGATATGATATTCTTGGATTCTTATGCCACTTTGATTATGTTATATGCAAAAACATTCATTTACTACACCACATATTTAACATTTTGAAGGATTAAATAATAAAGACAAGTTTATTCAGGAGTTATGAGGAAAAGAAACATAATAATTTATCACTGAGATTACCTTTAAAATTCCAAGTTATTTACTTAGTAGATATTATCATCATTAAATGACTACAGTTAGATTTTCAGAGTCATATTTTAGGCTTTACAAATGGGTAATAACTTGAGATTTCTTTGGCGATGTAATCTTAAGCCTTTGGATTAAGAAGGAAGAGTGGAATGCACTGCTTGTTTAAGTAAATTAGTCAACATTTTTGTTAATCTTCATAGAATCGATTTAAATAGTTTATTTTAAAAATAAAATGTAAAGAGTGAATATTCTGTGTGCAATTATTTAATATTATTTTTAACATAGTTTAAAGACGAAAGGTCAAATTTTCAACTTTCTCTTCACTGCCTTTTATCACATCTATCTTAAATAGTTCTTGGCAACCAATCATTACTGTTTACCATCTTTCCAAAACTAAGTTAATATTTTTCCCCCAAAATGATTCATGAAGGATAAGGAGTGCTAAAACTAAAGTATATCTTTTAGAAGGATTATTCTTCTAAATTTCTGCTTTGAGTCAAGTATTTGATCTTTCAGTTCCCCAGAATGTTAAACTTAATAAAATAATCTTTTTTCCTAGCCATATCTTCACATGCATATTTAGAAATGAGTATTTTGTACTATATTTCATACAGATTTTCTATATATACTGAGGAGTTTCTTAAAACATTAGCAAAAATGGTTATTTAAAATCTGAATGAAAAAGGCAATTTATAGTCTACTCTATAATTCGCCTCTGAAAAGACTGGAACTGAGACTGTGTCACTACTTTTTGGGAAATTGAATCTAACAATGACAATTCAGAAGAAAAGATTACTTTAAAAATAAGATTAAAAGGATAAATTCTGTCATAGCCTTGTGGGAAAAAATATTTTTCTTTGGTATAGAAGAGGGAGAATGAAATTTTATGATCCAGTGCTTAGAAAACAAGTACCCTGACAGCTTTGTTGAAGATCAGATGGCTGTAGATGTGCAGCCTTATTTCTGGAGTATTACAGTGTTCTGTTTCATTGGTCTATGTACCTGTTTTGTACCAGTACAATGCTGTTTTGGTTAGCATAGCTTTGCAGTATAGTTTGAAGTCAGGTAACATGATGCTTCCAGCTTTGTTCTTTTTGCTTAGAATTGCCTTGGCTATTTGGGCTTTTTTTCAGTTCCACATGAATTTTAAAATAGTTCTTTTTTTTTTTTTTCTAGTTTTGTGAAGAATATCACTAGTAGGTTGATAAGAATGGCATTGAATCTGTAAATTGCTTTGGGCAGTATGGCCATTTTGACGATGTTTATTTTTTCTATCCATGAGCATGGGATGCTTTTCTATTTGTTTGTGTCTTCTCTAAGTACTTTGAAGAGTGTTTTGAAATTCTCATTGTAGAGATATTTCACTTTCCGGGTTAGCTGTTTTCCTAGATATTTTATTCTTTTCATGACAGTTGTGAATTACACTGCCTTTCTGATTTGGCTCTTGATTTGGCTGTTGTTGTATAGGAAGATTAGTGATTTTTTACATTGATTTTGTATCCTGCAACATTGCTGAAGTTGCTTATTAGAGGAGCTTTTGGGCCACAACTCAACTTTTTTTTTTTTTTTTTTTAAATAGATAAAGAACCATGTTGTTTACAAACAGGGATTGTTTTACTTCCTCTCTTCCTGTTTGGATGCCCTTCATTTCTTTCTCTTGCCTGATTGCTCTGGCTAGGACTTCTAATACTCTGTTGAATAGAAGTAGTGAGAGAGTGCATTCTTGTCTTATGCCAGTTTTCAAGGCAATGCTTCCAGCTTTTGCACATACAGAATAATGTTGGCTGTGTGTTTGTCATAGATGGCTCTTATAATTTTGAAGTATGTTTCTTTAATGCCTAGTTTATTGAGAGTTTTTAACCTGCAAGGGTGATTAACTTTATCAAAGGCCATTTCTGCATCTATTGTGATAATCATGTAGTTTTTGTCTTTAGTTCTTTTTATGTGATAAATCACATTTATTGATTTGCATATGTTGAACCAACCTTGCATACCAGAAAAGAAGTCTATTGATCATGGTGGATTAACATTTTGATGTGCAGCTGGATTAGGTTTGCAAGTACTTTGTTGAGGATTTTTGCATCAGTATTCATCAAGGATATTGGCCTAAAGTTTTGTCGTTGTTGTGCCTCTGTGAGATTTTGACATCAAGATGATTTTGGCCTTACAGAATGAGTTGAGGAGGACTCCCTCTTCCTTAACTTTTTGGAATAGTTTCTGTTGGAATGGTACCACCTCTTCTTTGTACATCTGATAGAATTTGGCTGTGAATCCATCAGTTCTGGGCTTTCTTTGGTTGGTAGGCTATTTATTACTGATTCAATTTAGCAGCTCATTATTGTTCTGTCAGGGAATCAGTTTCTTCCTGGCTCAGTTTTGGGAGGGCATATGTGCCCAGGAGTTTGTCCATATCTTCTAGGTTTTCTATTTTGTGTGTGTAGAGGTGTTCATGGTATTCTCTGATGGTTGTTTATATTTCTGTGTGGTCAGTGGTAATATCCTCTAATATGGTTTGGCTCTGTTGCCACATAAATCTTATGTCTAATTGCAATTCCCAATCTTAGGGGAGGGACCTGGTGTGAGGCAGTTGGATCATGGGAATGGATTCCCCCCTTGTTGTTCTCATGAGTTCTTACAAGATCTTGTTGTTTGAAAGTGTGTAGCACTTTCCCCTTAGCCTTCTTACTCTCCTGCTTGCTTCCCCTTCACCTTCCACCACGATTGTAAGTTTCCTAAGGCCTCCCAGCTATGCTTTCTGTACAGCCTAGAAAACTGTGATTGAATTAAACCTATTTTCTCTATAAATTACCCAGTGTCAGGTAGCTCTTTATAGCAGTGTGAGAATGAGCTAATATCCCCATTGTTGTTTCTGATTGGATTTATTCAAATCTTCTCTTTTTTTCTTTATTAGTCTGTTTTATTAATTAGAAAAAACAGCTCCTGGATTCTTTGATTTTTTAAATGTTTTTTCACATCTTGATTTCCTTCAGCCCACTCTGATTTTTGATTTTTTTTTCTCATCTTCTGCTAGCTTTCGGGTTTATTTGTTCTTGCTTCTCCAATTTGTTCAGTTGTGAAGTTAGGTCATTAATTTGAGATCCTTCTAACCTTCTGATGTGGGCATTTAGTGCTATGAATTTTTCTCTTAACACTGACTTAGCTGTGTCCCAGAGATTCTGGTATTTTTTATCTTTGTTCTCATTATTTTCAAAAAGCTTCTTGATTTCTCCTTTAATTTTATTACTTACCCACATTATAGGACATACTACAGGAAAATTTTTGGGTTGGAGGAAAATGTTCTAGATAAGAACATGGGAATGTACGAATAGACAGTAAATATGTAGGTAAACATTAAAGACACTTAAAACCTTTTTACAGAAATTTACTCTTAAGTGCAGCAAAAAAGATGATGCATTGTAGGACATGTAGCATGCATAGAAGCAAAATATAGAATTCAACAGCACAGAGCATAAGAGAGGAGAATAAATAGAAGTATGCTATTGCTAGGTTCTTACATTATTTATAAAGGAATAAAACACTAATTTGATGTAGACTCTAATTAGTTAAAAATGCATATTGTAATCTCTAGAGTAGCTAATTAAAAATGCAGAAAGTTGTAGCTAAAAAGCCAGTAGAGAATTTAAAATGGAATTCTAAAAAGTTCTTTATTAAATTAAAAAAAAGGAAGGGAGAGAAGAAAGAAGCCAAATAAATGTGCAAACATGAAAACAAATAGCAAAACATATTTAAATCTAACTATACGAATTACAACATTGAGTTTTAATAAAAGTTTCAGTTTAAAAAATTGTCAGGCAGCATAAAAGAAGACACAAATATAATATACATGTATTGTAATTCCAAAATAAAAGCATGGCAAAGCCAATATTGCACTATGCTAATATTGGATCAAGTGGACTTTAAGTCAATTTAGCAGAAAGTTCCAAGTGTTCTAAATGTATATGCAGTTAATATCCTAACTTCAAAGCCTATGCAAGCAAATCAGAAAAATAGACAAGAAAGATGGAGACAAATCCATAATAATAGAACACTTATAACACATCTGTCAATAATTTTTAGAATAAGTGGAGAATCAGTTATAGAGGTTTATAGAACATCTGAATAATATTAAGAAAATTGAGCTAATTAACATTTTTATAGAACATTACACACAACCACTGCAGAATATATGGGCATATAGAATTTTCACCAAAATAGGCCACATGCTAGGCCATAAAGTAAGTGTCAGATCATTTGTTGAGTACCTGAAAATGCTCCTTAAATGCTGGAGGAGAAGAACAGTTGGAGGAGGTCTCACAGGCCAGCCGTCTCCATCATCTCCATGGATCCCTCACATTTCACATTGGGCAAAGCTGTTTTGGTTAGTTCCACCTTGTATTCTCTTTAGCACCTCTTCAAACAGAAATATTGCAGGAGTCATACTCCATCTTACTTCCAGGTGTTTGTACCCTACACAGCCTCAACTTCGCTCTTATTTTTTCTTGGGAAATTTGTTCTTGCTTTTGAGAACACAACTTAATCCCTCTTCATTAGGAAGTTTCCTTGTCACCCAAAGCTATAATGCCTTGCTGAGCATTTTCAAAACACCTTATACATATGTTTAGCATAGTTCTTATTAAATTATGTTTTATTTTTACCTTTCTTACACCCAGGTTTAAACAAGCCTATAAGTTTTCTTCATGTCTTGAGAACAGAAACTATGTTCTTAATATTTTATTTATACTGTGTGGTATGATAAAGTTTTTGCATTACAGTGATTAAGAATAAATAAAAGTATTTATATCAATATAAAGAGTCAGTATTACCAGAAATGCTAGTTGTTTTCTACCTTTTTAGGTAAGTCTCTGTTCTCTTGAGCAGGAGTAACTTTTCTTTTCTTTTTTTTTAAAATTGTACTTTAAGTTCTGGGGTACATGTGCAGATCTTGCAGGATTGTTAGGTACACACATGTCACAGTGGTTTGCTGTCTCCATCCCCCTGTCACCTACATCAGGCATTTCTCCCAATGTTATCCCTCCCCGCCCCCCACTGTCCCTCCCTTAGCCAACCACCCCCCAATAGACCCCAGTGTGTGATGTTGCCCTCCCTGTGTCCATATGTTCTCATTGTTCAACACCTGCCTATGAGTGAGAAAAGGCAGTGTTTGGTTGTCTGTCCTTGTGTCAGTTTGCTGAGAATGACGGTTTCCAGATTCATCCATGTCCCTACAAAGGACATGAACTCATTGTTTTTTATGGCTGCATAGTATTACATGGTGTATATGTGCCACATTATCTTTGTCCAGTCTATAATTGATGGGCACTTGGGCTGGTTCCAGGTCTTTGCTATTGTAAACACTGCTGCAAAATCTCCATAAACTGATAAGCAACTTCAGCAAAGTCTCAGGATACAAAATCAATGTGCGGAAATCACAAGTATTCCTATTCACCAATAAAAGACTTAAAGAGAGCCAAATCAAGAATGAACTGCCATTCACAATTTCTACAAAGAGGTTAAAATACCTAGGAATACAACTAACAAAGGATGTAAAGGACCTATTCAAGGAGAACTACAAAGCACTGCTCAAGGAAATAAGAGAGGACACAAGGAGATGGAAAAACATTCCATGTTCATGGTTAGGAAGAATCAATATTATGAAAATGGCCATATTGCCCCAAGTAATTTATAGATTCAATGCTATCCCCATCAAGCTACCACTGACCCTCTTCACAGAACTAGAAAAAACCACTTTTAGCTTCATATGGAACCAAAAGAGAGCCTGCACAGCCAAGGCAATCGTAGGCAAAAAGAACAAAGCTGGAGGCATCACGCTGTCTGACTTCAAACTTTTCTTTGAAATGGTAACAAACAGACTTGTTTTGTTTTAACAATTGTGCAGAACATAGACACTGTTCCAGCTCACTTTTGTTTGAACAGAGAACTGTCATCTTCCGTTCTCTATTTGTGAAATATTTATTGAGAGTTCAACATGTGCTAAGCATGGTATGATGTGATGAAGGGAGAGGATTAAAGCTAAATCAAAATATTTTCTCCTTATATATATTATAATCAAAAAACAGATATAATATATGTATATCAGCAGTTCTATTATAGCATAAAAATGTTATCAGGTATAACATAGTTCTATAGGAATTCCAGCAAAGAAGGAATCTGATTAATTACTCAAATGTTGGGTGGTCAAGGAAGGCTTCATGGGAGAATGTAAATTTCACATGATCTTTTCAGAAGGAATGGGATTTGGCCACAGTGAGATATGGAAGAAGGACATTCAAGGTCAATGAACTATTTGAGCACAGAGATGATAAAGATGTGTGAAAGGGAAGTTTTTCAGTTGTCTGGATGATAGGGTGGAAATAATTCATTGAAACAAAGATTAGAATGTAAAAAAAAATTAAAAAAATAAATTTTAAAAAAGAAAAAGAAACAAAGATTAGAATGGTGCAATTGATATCAATGTAACAGGTCCAGGTTTTATTATGCTTGTGGGTATTAAATGCAGACACCTTGCATTTTCTAAAACCAGATAATTTGCTTTAGTCTTTTTAAGTTATATGGAGTATACATGGAGATTGACTGTTGCTTCTTCTTAGTATATAGATTCCCAGAATAGCCTCCCAAAAGTTCAGACTTAAAATTTAAAAACATAACCTTCCAACAAAAACAATTTGGGAAACTGTTTTAAAGAGCAGTGCTAACCTTTTGGTTAGGCATTTCTTCTATTATTTCTATATGAATTCTATATGGTATTCCAAGAACATTTTCAGAATCACACTTCTTTAAACCTGAAGTATGCATTATAAAGACTTTCCTGAGGGTTGATGTATACTCCACAATGTCAATAAAGTAGCAATTTCACATAAAGAACTAGGCAGCTGCAAACTGAATAAATTGTTAATGCTTTTTGACCCGAGTTTGCTTTTCTATGTAAAATCTAGAGGAACTAGTTTTAGAAGAGAAGTAAAAAATGTGATTATTATAATTGAATGTTTTCGAACTGCTACTGTTAAGGTCTCAGGGAATCTGTTGTGAGGGTTAATAAGTCTAGGAGAGGGAAAAATTTTTATATCCTCAGCAACCTGCAGAAATGTGAAATGTTTCCAAGGCTAATTTTCTTGAAGTTAAAGTTGTGGTTATTTAGGTTCACTTAGCAGATATAGTTTGCCACAATTTTTTGGAATCTATGATAAGATGACAAGATTTCTCATTTATAAAACCTGGACAGATTATTAGAGGGCCACAAACCACACTCTGGGGACACTTCCAGATTTTCCCCTTAACATAGAGTCCAATTGGAGAATACTCAAGCTGAATATTACATAAGTAATCCTTTTGGATTCTTTACTCATCTTTTTTTTTTTTTTCAAATAGTTAATTTTGATGAGCTCCATGAAACCTGTGAAACAGTGAAAATGTCATTATTAATTACATTCAGAGTTTAAGTATAATATCTATTTATCAAAATTTACTACTAATTTGTATAGGAATACTTGGAATACATACTAATTTTTGAAGTCCTCTAACATAGATTTGTTTCATAAAGAACAATACTTATTTTTTTAATTAAAATGGACCATTTCAGTGGAAAGTTATTTAAATGCGACAATGATATTAAGATAGTAGAATCAATTGGATCACACTTTAAAGCATTATATATAATCAGAAAAATTTAGATTGTAATACATTCATAATTGGCAATAATTGGCTGAACTTCTAAAGTCTCACTAACTGATCAACTAAACCAAGATTGATTTTGGGAAATTTCTCATTGATTCGTCTTAAGAAGGTGAAGAGCTTTCTCACAAATGGGATACTATGGCAAGTAGCATGTGATTTTCTTCAAGTTAGAGCATCAAAATGAGATTAATCAGTCTGCCACAATATTCTGATAAGAGAAATCACTTTATTAAGTAAATACACATTACTTTTTCCCATTTTAAAATAAAGGTAAAATTTACATATAGTAACATTTTAGTGTACAGTTGTGTGAGTTTTGATAAACACATATAGTTTTATAACATCATGAAACAGAAGAGTTTTATCATTCGTACATGTCTCTTTTAGTTAACATTTTTTTCTCAACCCAGCCCCTAGAAACCACTGATCTCTTTTTATCCCTGAGAGTTTGAACAGTTCCAGAATATCATGTAGATTAGATTGTAGTACTAGACCTTTCAATTCTGGCTTTTCTCACTTAGCATAATACATTTGAGATTTATCCATGTTATTGCTATAATGATAGTTTTTACCTTGTCACTGCTGACTAGTCTTCTATTGTGTATTATTCATTCAGCCTCTGTTTGAGTTGTTTTTCTTTCTAGTTCTTGAAAATTATAAAGGAAACAATTTTAAACATTTGCATTCATGTTTTTGGTGAACATGTTTTTATTTCCCTGGGTTAATTGCTAGGAGTGGGATGGGAAAGTTACATGATAAGTATGTTTAATTTAAGAAATTACCCATTTCCCAAAGGCGCTGAACCATTTTGCATTTCCACCAGCAACGTGTGAGTGTTCCAGTTGCTCCACATTCTCACCAACTCCACGTTCTGATGACATTTTTATATTATTGTTATTATCCTACTATGATTTTTGTTTAAACGTTAGCCATTATAAAAGGTTTGGAATGGCATTTCTCTAAGGACTGATCATAATGAGCTTCTTTTATATGCTTATTTGCTCTATGTATTTCTTCTTTGGTAAAGGGTTTGTTAAAATCTTTTCTCCATTTATTTTCTTTCAGTTCTGTCTTGTTGTTTTATGATTTTAGCACTATTTTGAAACTCAGAAGTACTTAATTCTGATAAGGCCCAATTTACTGATTTTTTAATGAATTGAGAACACACTATTTTTAACCACTTATTTTATGAAAGGTAAAGGACATTGTAATTATTATTCTCTGTTTTGTATACAAAGAAAATATTAAGTATCTTTGATAACATTAAGTTTTGATATTCTCAAGTTAATTTATTTCGTTGTTAGTATAGGGAAATATAATATTTTTAAAAATTATAAAATTATGTCTATAGTGAATATTATTTTTATTGTTTATATAACTGACTTAATAACAATGTTAATCCAAATTGCACTTGAAAATTTTAAATCGTTTGATTCAATTAATCATTTATATTTTCTAGAAATTTTGGATTGTTTAGTATTGGTTTTAAATTTTAAGTATTGTCAATGAATGAAAAAAATTGGAACACTGTTTTGAATATTTCAGTTGATAAAAGTACTATTAGGTTTTTGGTCAGGTTAAAATAAAAAATATCCCTTAATAGGCCATCAACACATAATTCACTGTGATATTTATTTATTTATTGCTAATAGTAGTTCTAAATACTCATATTTAATGGATGAGACATTATGTCTTTCTAGAGCTTTCAATCCAAAAATTGCCCTGGAAGTTTTGAGATTTCCATAGTCCCTTTCAATAAGGAAATTAAAAAAAAATCCAAATCATGATGATTCTGTATTATCCAAAAATTCAGCTTTATGAATTGAAGTTTGGTTTTATATTAATTTTCTGTCAGTATCCCAGATGTCAACATTTCTGCCACAGGAGATTGTGGTTTTGCTTGGAAACTATCTGACAATGAAGAATTTGGTATTTCCCTGTCAGAATGCCACAATTTAGCATAACATAGTGCAAAGTAGACACAAAAACTTTGTATAATGCATGATGTCCTCAGAGCAATGTTCTTTTAAGTGTGTTAAAATAATACTTCTCCTATTAATATGTTGCAAAACAAGCCACCTGCTCACACAAAGATTGCCCTGGCCGGATCACTTTTACTGTCAGGTAGAGTCATTTTTCAGCTACAATGAAGGTAGGTTACTAATAGTTCAGCACTATCCCCAGCCACCCCCCACGCCCCTCCCTCTTTCTTTTCCACAGAGAAGTACCCTCTTTTATTAAACAAGAGCTGCCCGACATGGGAGGTAGAACGTCCTACACTCCTGATCCAGGCAACACCTAACCAATGATTGACTGACAAAGGGTCATGTAGAGGCTAGACACCTTGCCACAAGGCGGGACTAACTTTGTCATGCAATTTCTGTTCTCTGGGGGGAGCTAACTGAAAGTAGTCTCCAGTTGATACAGTATTTTGCTCCAGGAACAGCGTCTCAATAAATCATTTGTACTAGAATGCCTTTCTCCAGCTCTGCTAATGGGAAACCAGACTTAAGAAAGATATATATTACTTATTACCATTCACTCTTGGAGTCAGTGAACTTTGCATATTAAAGACTGTGATGGTCTGTGGTCATAAATATTATTAATTTGTTTAAATCATACTTTCCAAATTTATCTAACAATGGAATCATTTTTATTTAGAGTAACATTTTATATCTCCCAGCTCTAGTGTTACTTTGAGAAAAACTAACTTAGAATATGTGATTCCTAATATTTAACTCTAGAAACATAAATCATTTTGATTATTTACAAATAATTTTGATATATCTGATTCTTCCAGGACCATGCCACATTTGGTTCAGGCTCATAGTTGATTTGCAAGACTGAGTTGCAGAATATTCGAGATTTAAGTCAGATATCAACATAAAGTATTATCTTTCAAGGAACACTCTTTATTTCTATTAGGAGTTTTTCTTTAGTACTCTAACTTGGCAAATTGCATTTCCAGTTCTTCTGTATTGGCATTCACTTTTTCCTCTCTCTGATTGCATATTGCTAAGAAGACTATACATAAAGTTTGCCCTGCACAGTAGAGTCAGACTATATTTATTGCCTATTGTAATGTTTAACAGTGTTTCTCTCTTAAAAATGTCCTGGTTTTGATAATAAATTGTGTTATTACCCTGCCTACAATCACAGTGATTTTCCTTGCCTGACTCGGGGACTCTTCCTAGATCAGAAAAAATATCCTGATGCATGATTTAGTTTGCCAACAGTGATGTCATTTTGTTATTCTGCAAATCTATTCTGCCAAAGTCCTCTGCCCTCTTGATACATTGGACTTCATTTTAGAGCTAAATTGAGATTATCATACCCAGGGAGAAGTTAATAATTTGCCTAAATTGATCGATTATTAAATACATGAATATAATTTTTCTCCCTATCCATAATTTTACCATCTGCCTACCACACCACCAATTCTTTCTTACTTCTTTAGAGAAACAGGAAGTTTCTACTTATTTTTTCTTTTATGAAATTCTAGTTCTAAGATAGAATTGTGTGAGAGCATCACTATGTATGCCAAGTTGGAGCTAAAATGGTGTGAAAATATCAGAAGTGTTGAATGTAAAACAAACTTCTGGAGAACAAATCGACAGTCGAAAAAATAGGTCACTTGCTGCTTATGACTATAGAAGCAAATAACCAAGATTTAAGAAATCTGTCTGAGTATGACAACTAGGAAAAAATATTTTAAAGGTTTTAAAACATTTTTTGTCATTCTCATAGAAGATAAAAAATAAATCCTTTTCATTTTTTTCTTATGCATCAAAAATCATTTTATATTATTTTCATCTGAACTTAAAATGTAGATCTAATTTATATGTTTTAAATCTTACATTGAACTCCTTAATACAGTATTTCACATGCTCCTTAAATGTGACTCTTCTATCTTGCCAGTGGAACTCATATTACATTGTAAAGGAATTAGGTTAAGTATTAGGAAAATGGGAACCAATCCACTTATCTGTGCTCAGGGGTAAGTCTCATTTCCCTGGCAAGAAAAATAGCATAGTTCCTTATTATGTTATACTGTTCTTCTTCAACAAATTTTATGTTGAGTTGTAATACAGAATCCCACAAAGTAAGTGGTGAAGCTTTTTCTCAAAATGCTGAATTCTCCAGAAATTTTCCATTGTCGACTGTTTCTGTTTCTCCAAGTTTTTTAACAGAAAATAAATTATTTTAAAATGTTGATGTATGAGCATAGAGATGAGTGGCTAAATCTAAAGATGACTTAAGTTTCTTGACTTCTGCAGGGTTTCATTCACCCAACGACTCTGATTAGCACAATAACAAACAAACATATCAAAATTAAAAGGCTTTATAAAAATGATCAGAAATGTGTATCTAGTTTTCAAAAATCATAAATATGCCCTTATTTATTTCATGTCAGAAAAATATATTAATACTACCTGTGCAACACCACTAGTTTCCAAATAAAACTTTGTAAGCACTGAGAAGACCATTAGAAATTCTATATCTAGCCCATCAATGCTAAACAATAATTGCATCAGAGATTCAGCTGTTAAAACAATGGGGTAAAATGGTCCCATGAACTTTCAATCTGTAAAAAAAAATTTTAAAAAGTGGAGAAAATTGTATATTTAAGCACACTAAGAAAGTGTCGCCAGGTGCGGTGGCTCACGCCTGTAATCCCAGAACTTTGGGAAGCCAAGGCGGGTGGATCACCAGGTCAAGAGATCAAGACCATCCTGGCCAACATGATGAAACCCTGTCTCTACAAAAAATACAAAAATTAGCTTGGCTTGATGGTGTGCACCTATAATCCCAGCTACTTGGGAGGCTGAGGCAGGAGAATCACTTGAAACCTGGGAGGTGGAGGTTGCAGTGAGCCGAGATTGAGATTGCACCATTGCATTCCAGCCTGGTGACAAGATTCCTTCAAATAAATAAATAAATAGATAAATAAATAAATAAAAAGAAAGTGTCCAATGATAGAACTGGAAGAGATTTTGCAGCATCCTGGCTCATGTGCTGCCCAATCCCTGACTTACAGCAGGTGGAAACAGCATTGAGGGATCAGAAGCAGTAGGAAAAACACAGATTTATTAATAAAATATGCCAGAACTTAGCATTCAGGTTTGAAAATCACATGGAAACTTAAAGGGAAATCTCTAAAAGTGAAAATACTAAGAAAGAATAGACCCCTTTAGAACCAAATGTATTTAAGACCTGGGCTGACAATTAAATTTTGCTTGTGCAAATAGATAACATGGAGAATACCAAAAACAAAGGCAAAGACCGGAAAGAAAAGCACTCTTGAAAGTTACAGCAATAAGGAGCCAGAGATGTGAACTTGATGCTTTCCTTAAATAAATGTGTTCTTCAATTTTAAATGTCTTGGGCTGCAGAAAGATTGAAGTGCAAGATTACAGAGCCCAAACCCCACAGAGTAACTAGAAATTAAGGATATTCTTGAAAACAAAGAAACCTGACAAATAGTGTAGGTAAAAAAGATCCCTACAGCAATCTTGTCAAATAAAAATGTAGCAATGGGAAAGCATAACAACGGGGCAGAGATGTAAGTACCTGCAAAACCTGGAGTAGAAAAATTTGCAAGTTGATTCTAGGCAACGTAACTGTCTGCCAGAACAAAAATCCAATAATCTTCAGGAAAATATATTGTCACTACGGTGGGTTATCCAAAATGTTCAGATACTAACCAAAATTACTAGACATGCAAAGAAACAGAAAAATATAGCTCATATGCAGGTAAAACTAAAAAATTTAAAAGAGGCAGTCAACACAATTCTAGTCAGAGTAGGTCCAGATATTGAAATTATCAGAGAAAGAATTAAAAACAGCCATTTAAAGCATGTTCAAATAATTACTTAAAAATATATTTAAGTACTTGAAAGTTAATAGAACATCAATAATTAAATAGATGAAGGCTGTGCACAGTGGCTCACACTTGTGATCCCAGCTCTTTGGTAAGCTGAGGTGGGCAAATAACTTGAGGTCAAGAGTTTGAGACAAGCCTGGCAAACATGGTGAAACCCTACCTATTCTAAAAATACAAAAGATAACCAAGTGTGGTGGTGCATGTCTGTGGTCCCAGCTACGTAAGAAGCAGAGGCAGAATTGCTTGAAACCAAGAAGTGGAGGTTGCAGTGAGCCAAGATCATGACACTATTCTCTAGCCTGTGCAACAGAATACGACTCCCTCTCAAAACTAAAACTAAAACTAAAAAGCCCCAAACAGATGAGCAATCTCAACACAGAAATGCAAACTCTTAAAAAATGGAGGTCTTGGCTGGGCTCAGTGTCTCCTGCCTGTAATTCCAGGTTCAGGAGGCTGAGGTGAGTGGATCACCTGAGGTCAGTAGTTCGAGATCAGCCTGGCCAACATGGTGAAACCCCATCTCTACTAAAAATACAAAAATTAGCCAGGCATGGTGTTGGGTGCCTATAATTCTAGCTACTTGGGATACTGAGCCAAGATAATTGCTTGAACCTCTGAGATGGAGGTTGTATTGAGCCAGGATTGCACCACTGCACACCATCCTGGGCAACAGGACTGAAAGTCCATCTCAAAAAAAATTATAATTTCTGAAATAAGATGGGCACAACTACATGTTAAACATGGCAGGAAAAAGTGGCAGTTACTTGAATATAGATCAATAAAAATTTCTCAGTCCAAAACCTAGAAGGAAAAATATTGAAAAAAAAAATGAGTAGAACCTGAGACCAGGAGTAATTCATGAAGTGGTCCAACATACCTGCATCTGAAATTCCAGAAAGAGAGGAACAAGATAAAGTGACAAAAAAATATTTTTAAAAGTGTCAAAAATTTTCCAAATTTGTTACAACACATTAATTTAAAGAATCAAATGCTCACTGAGCCTCA
Source organism: Cebus imitator (assembly GCF_001604975.1). Classification (NCBI taxonomy): domain Eukaryota; kingdom Metazoa; phylum Chordata; class Mammalia; order Primates; family Cebidae; genus Cebus; species Cebus imitator. Next base: position 405,877 of record NW_016107325.1, on the reverse strand, counting down.
GGCAGGCAGCAAATAAAGAAATATTATTTTAGACCAATAATAGCCAATTTATACATAGTCAAAGTCATAAAGGAAAATTTGAAAGCAACGATGTGGGAGAAACACAGCAATTTTGATGACTTGTTTCTCATAAAAATCATGGAAGCCAGGAGACATTGGCTTGACATTTTCAAAATTCTGAAGAAAGAAAAAGGCAACCAAGATTCCTAAATCAAGTAAATTTATCATTCAGAAGTGAAGACGACTATTTGATTCCACTTACAGTAAGATTTCAAAATGCAAACTCATTTGTAGTGACAGAAAGCAGATCAGTAGTTGCCTGAAGATTGCAGTGGAGAAAGGGCTGGACAGCAGTAAGGCACTAGGAAACCTTTGGAAGTGACAGACATATTTGTTATATTGATTTTCATGATAATTTCATGAATTCACACAAACATATGTGCATGAAAACAATTTGTTTTAATTACATAAAGTTTATAGTATGTCTATTTTACCACAAAAATCTTTGAAGAAAAAAGACAAAGACATTTTCAGGTAAACTCAAACTTAAATAATTTGTTGCCAGCAGACTGAACTACAGTAAATGCTAAATAAAATCTTCAGTCTGAAGAAAAATGACACTTGCTAGGAAATTGAATCTATAAGAAGGAATGAAGAACAGCAGGCAAGTAAGTACAGAAACAATATTTTTTCCTCTTAGTAGTTTTAAAAAACCATATGACTATATAAAAATTTTAGCATTTACTAAGTTAATAACATATAGATATAATGCACATAATAACTAGGGCACTACACTTGGGAGAACAAATAAAAATAAGTGATTGCAACCTTACTATATTTTACTTGAAATAACTTACTATTAATTCTACATGTAGATTTAAGAATCACAGTGTTCTTCTTATTGCTACTGGAAAATCACAATAAAAGGATATATAGCTAAAAATTAATAGACGTCTTAGAATACTATAAAATATTTGATTAACACAAAGAAATGTAGAAATGAGGAACAGAAGAACAAAAATGTACAGTAAAATATAAATATATCAATTATTATAGTAAATGTAAATGCACCAAATACTCCAATTACAAGACAGACATTGTCAGTCTATACATATGTGTGTGTGTGTGTGTGTGTGTGTATCAATATGTATATGGACTGATATGCATATAAAAACCAATTATATGTAGTCGACATGAGACACACTTTAATACAAAGACACAAATTGACCAAAGGTAAAAGACTAGAAATAGATACTCAATGTAAACAATAAGCACAAGTAAGCTGAACTGACTACACTAATATCAGAGAAAATATATTTCCAGAAAGAAAAACAAAGAAGTCTCAAATTAATAACCTAAAGTTCCACTTAAAAAATTAGAAAAGGAAAAGTAGACTAATTTCAAAGTAAGCAAAACAAATATCATAATGAACATAATGGCAGAAATCGGTAAACTACTAAACAGCAACAATAGAGAAAATCAATGAAATGAGAAGCTGATGTTTTGAAAAATAATAAATTTTATATAATTGCAGCCATAGTGATAAGAAAAAAAAAAGAAGAGGAATACATTACCTGTATCAGCATTGAAAGAAAGAATAGTAGTTTAGGACTTACAAAATTAAAAGAAAAATAAAATCTGATTACCAACTTCAGTCAATACGTAAATGCTTTAGATAAAATAAATACATTCTTTGAAAGATTCAAGCTATCAAACTTCAGTTTAAAAATAAGCTGATTTCATTAGAGAAATGGAAATCATACTTAAAACCTTTTGTAGATGCTATTATTAAATTGAGCCAACTAAAATAAACAGGTAAAATAACTACTAGAACTCATAAGTGAGTTTACCATGTTTGCAGGATTTAAGTTCCGTGTACAAAAATCAATTGTTTTTCTATATACTAGCAATAAAAAACTGAAAAATAAATTTAAAAAATCAACTTATGAAAATATGGAATACTTATTGATAAATATCAGAAATACATAATCAACCTATATTTTGAAAATAAGAAAGCTAAAAGTTTAAAGAACCCATTCTCAGCAAACTGACAAAAGAAAGAAAACCAAACACCTGCACATTCTCACTCATAAGTGGGTGTTGAACAAGGAGCACACATGGACACAGGGAGGGGAACATCACATATTGAGGCCAGTGGGGGATGATCGGGACTTGGGGAGGAGTAGCAGGGGTTGGGGTATTGGGGACGGATAACATTAGGAGAAATACTTAATGTAGATGATGGGGGGATGGATGAAGCAAACCACCATGGCATATGTATACCTTTGTAACAATCCTGCACATGTACTCCAGAACTTAAAGTATATAAAAATAAAAAGGTTATGGGAAAAAATTAAAGAATATATAAGCAAATGGAAAGTACCATATTCATAGATTGGAATACTCAGTATTTTTAAGATATCAGTTATCTGCAAATTGATCTGTAGATTTTTTGCTTTTGCAATTAGAATCAAAATGCTTATGAGATTTTCATAGAAATTGCCAATCTTATTTTAAAATTTCTATGGAAATATCAACCTCCTAAACAAGGAAGACAAATTTTGAAGAATAACTGGAGGATGTAGACTCTTGATTTCAAAAATTAAAGTGAAATAATTTAAGAAAGTGTGGGAATAGAGTACACAAATAGATTGATGAAACAGAATAGAGTTCAAAATTAGACTAACCCAGATACTGATTTTGACAAAAAATGTAAAGGTAAGTCAGTGAGACAAAGAATATTTTTTCAACAAATTGTGCAGTAACAATTGAATACCTAAGAGCCAAAAATATGTATACTTCTATCTTTATTTATTTATTTTTATTGCATTTTAGGTTTTGGGGTACATGTGAAGAACATGCAAGATTGTGGCATAGGTACACACATGGCAGTGTGATTTGCTGTCTTCCTCCCATCACCTATATCTGGCATTTCTCCCCATGCTATCTTTCCCCAACTCCCCACCCCTCACCGTCACTCCCCTATTTTCCCCCAACAGAACACAGTGTGTAATGCTCCCCTCCCTGTGTCCATGTGTTTTCATTGTTCAACACCCGCCTACGAGTGAGAACGTGGTGTTTGACTTTCTGTTCTTGTGTCAGTTTGCTGAGAATGATGGTTTCCAGGTTCACCCATGTCCCTACAAAGGACATGAACTCATTGTTTTCGATGGCTGCATAATATTCTATGGTGTATATGTGCCACATTTTCCTGTCCAGTCTATCATCGATGGGCATTTGGGTTGGTTCCAGGTCTTTGCTATTGTAAACTGTGCTGCAATGAACATTCGTGTGCACGTGTCCTTATAGTAGAAAAATTTATAATCCTTTGGATATATACCCAGTAATGGGATTGCTGGGTCAAATGGAATTTCTATTTCTATGTCCTTGAGGAACCGCCACACTGTCTTCCACAATGGTTGAGCTAATTTACACTCCCACCAACAGTGTAAAAGTGTTCCTATTTCTCCACATCCTCTCCACCATATGTTGTCTCCAGATTTTTTAATGATCGCCATTCTAACTGGCTTGCGGTGGTATCTCAATGTAGTTTTGATTTGCATTTCTCTAATGACCAGTGATGATGAGCATTTTTTCATATGTTTGTTGGCCTCACGTATGTCTTCTTTTGTAAAGTGCCTGTTTCATATCCTTTGCCCACTTTTGAATGGGCTTGTTAGTTTTTTTCTTGTAAATCTGTTTTAGTTATTTGCAAATTCTGGATATCAGCCCTTTGTCAAATGGGTAAACTGCAAAAATTTTTTCCCATTCTGTTGGTTGCCACTTCACTCTATACTTCTATCTTATACCATTTGTAAAAACTAATGCAAAATGTATCATAGGTTGAAATGTAGAACATAAAATTCCAAGCATCCTAAAAGAAAACATAGAAAAAATGTTTATGACTTTCATTTAGGGAAATATTTATTTAAAAAAACTCCAAAACCACCAACTGTAAAGGGAAAAAGTGATCAGTAAGAACTTGTATTAAAACCTCCTGTTCAAAAGATACTGAGAAAATAAAAATGCAAGCCACTAAGTGGAAGAAAACATCTCTAAAACACATAGCTCTTAAATGACTTATATCTAGAACATGCAAAGAATAATAAAAAAGTAAAAATTTGATCAAAATATTTGAATCCACACTTCACAAAAGAAGAAACACAAATGACAGAGAAGCACAAGAAAGTAAACTCAACATCAGTATGCATCAGGGAAATGCTAATTAAAACCAAAATGGCATATCAATGTAAATCCACCAAAATGACTAAAACTGAAAACAATAACAGTGCTCTGATAGTTAATAGTGAGTGTCAACTTGATTGGATTGAAGGATGTGAAGTATTGCTCCTGGGTGTATTTGCTTCCCAGTGGGCTGGGAAGGACAGATCCACTCTTAATCTGGGTGGGCATCATCTAATCAGCTTCCAGCTCAGCCAAAATAAAGCAGGTAGAAAAAAGTAAAAAGGCTTGACAAGCCTAGTGTCCTGGCATACATCTTTTGCCTGTGCTAGACTCCTCCTTCCCTTAATTATCAGACTCCAAGTTCTTCAGTTTTGGGTCTCGAACTGACTTTCCTTGCTCCTCAGCTTGCAGACAACCTATTGTGGAGCTTTGTGATCATGTGAGCTAATACTAAATAAACTCCCATATATATATGGGAGTTTATTTATATGATATATATATATGTGTGTGTGTGTGTGTGTGTGTGTGTGTGTATATATATATACACACACACATATATACCCTATTAGCTCTGTCCCTCTAGAGAAATCTGACTAATGTAGATTTTGGTACCAGGAAAGGTTCCAGAGAAGCAGAATATTAAAAATTGAGCTCTTTCATTGGTTTTGGGGCTTCTGGAGCTTGCTTCTTAATATTAGACTCAAGAATGGGATCCTGAAAGTTGGAATGGGGATGTGTGGGAGGACCCTGATGAAGCCAGGGACACTGATTTTATGATGAACATTTTGTGCCAGAATAAACAGCTTCCCCATCCCCAATAGTGGCAACACCCCTTCCGGGATCCATGCTGCCATCGGCCTTTTCACATTTGCCTGAGGAGATAAACCCTGTGCTGCCTAAGGCAATAGTGATGGCCTTCCCTGAGGCAGTTGCCAGACAAGACAGTGTTGATTCTCCTCAGGAGCCACTCCCAACACCCCTGTTTGCTTTTGGACCTATAACTAGATTTAAATCCCTAAAGAGATGAGGTTGAGAGTGACTTAGGAGAAGGTGTGCTACACTTGAAAAGAACTGCTAGAGTTTTCTAATTTATATAAACAGAAATCTGGAGAACAGGCATGGGAATGGATATTAAGGGTGTGTGATAATGGTGGAAGAAACATAAAATTGAATCAGGCTGAATTTATTGATTTAGGCCCACTAAATAAAAACTCTATTTAAAGTTGCAGTTCAGAAGTTAAAAAAAAAAAGGCTCTAATAGTTTATTTGCTTGGTTAGCTGAAATATGCATTAAAAGATGGCCCACTGTGAAGAAGCCTGAAATGCCTTATCTTCTTTGGTTTAAAGTAGAGGAAAGGATCAAAAGGGTCAGGGAGACAGAGGGTGAAGTGGATTAGTCACTTTAGACCTACTTATCCCAGCTGGGAGGATCCAGAAGATATACCTTGATCAATTCCTTGTGAAATATATTCGTGAGGACAGCACCTGCATCTTTGAAGAGCCCTATAATTTCTCGTCTCTGTATGTCATATCTAACAGTGGGAACCAAAGTTACTAAACTACACAATTTAAATACAATGGGAATAATTGGATCCCAAGGTGACAGGGGCCAAGTCGTGGCACCCAACCATCAAAGGCAAGGTGGGTGTAGCTACTGTAATGGATAGCAGAGAGGCAAAATGACAATCAGAATACTCAGAATCATGTAGAGCTCTGGCATTGCCTAGTTAATCATGGTGATCCTAGAAGTGAAACTGATAGGTAGCTTACTGCATTCCTACTTAATTTATACGAGTAGAGAACTTCTAGGTTGAATGGACAAAAGACTAATTTGATTTATAAAAACAGAGAGTCAAGTCTGCTCAATTAATTTTCATAATTGAGCTAGTTTACAGACTCAGACCCCCTTGAATCAAGGGGATGCCAGGTCCCCTTGAGGAAGGACCCCACTACACTGCCAACAGTTTATGAAATGTATGCAGTGAATCTTTCTCCCATCCTTCCCCCAAGGAGACCTCTGACTTTTTGCCAGGGTAACTGCTTTGGTGAACAGGAAATGACAGGACATTTTGTGGACTACTGGACACTTGCTCTGAGCTGACATTAATTGCAGGTGACCCAAAACGTCATTGTGGTCCTCCAGTTAAAGTAGGGGCTTATGGAGGTTAAATAATTAATGAAGTTCTAGCTCAGGTCTGACTTACAGTGGGACTCTGGACTCATCCTGTTGTCATTTCCTTAGTGCCAAAATGCATAATTGGCATAGACATACTTAGCAGCTGGAAGAAACCTCATATGTGCTCCCTAACTGGTAGGGTGAGGGTTATTATGGTGGGAAAGGGCAAATGGAAGCCATTAGAGCTGCATATACGTAGAAAAATAGTAAATCAAAAACAATATCACATCTCTGGAGGGATTGTGGAGATTAGTGCCACCAGCAAGGACTTGAAAGATGCAGGGGTGATGATTCCCACCACATCCCCATTCAGCTCTGCTATTGGACCTGTGCAGAAGACAGATGGAACTTGGAGAACTACAGTGGATTATCATATGCTTAACCAAGTGGTGACTCCAATTGCAGCTGCTATACCAGATGTGGTTTCATTGTTTGAGCAAATTAACACATCTCCTGGTACCTGGTATGCAGCCATTGACTTGGCAAATCCCTTTTCATTCATTCCTGTCCATAAGGTCCACCAGAAGCAATTTGTCTTCAGCTGGCAAGGCCATCAAGGTATCTTTATTGTCCTACCACAGAGGTATATCAACTCTCCTGCTTTGTGCCATAATTTTATTCGGACAGAACTTCATCTCTTTTTGCTTCTGCAAGATATCACATTTGTTCATTACATTGATGACATTATGCTGATTGGATCCAGTGAGCAAGAAGTAGCAAACACACTGGACTTATTGATGAGACATTTGTGTGCCAGAAAACGGGAAATAAATCTATCTAAACTTTACGGACCTTCTACCTAAGTAAAATTTCTAGGGGTCCAGTGGTGTGGGGCCTGTCAAGATATTCCTTCTAAGGTGAAGGATAAGTTGCTGCATTTGGTCCCTCCTACAACCAAGAAAAAGAAATAATGTCTAGGGGGGCTTTCTGGATTTTTGAGATAACACATTCCTTATTTGGGTGTGTTACTCTGACCCACTTATCTAGTGACCCGAATGGGGTTAGAAGAGGAAAAGGCTCTGCAACAGGGCTAGGCTGCTGTGTAAGCAGCCTGCACTGATGGCCTTACGGGGAGTTTTCTGTGATTAGTTGACAGAAGACGAGAAGACTAGGGCGTGGTTCACAGATGGTTCTGCACAATCTGCAGCCGTCACCCGAAAGTGGACAGCTGCAGCACTACAGCCCCTTACTAGGATGTCCCTGAAAAACATCATTGAAGGGAAATCTTCCCAGTGAGTAGAACTTCAAGTAGTGCACCTGGTTGTGCATATTGCACGGAAGGAGAAATGGCCAGATGTGCCATTATATACTGATTCATGGGCTGTAGCCAATGGTTTGTCTGGCTGATCAGCGACTTGGAAGAAGCATGATTGGAAAATTGATGACAAAGAAATTTGGGAAAGACGTATGTGGATAGACCTCTCTGAGTGGTCAAAAACCATGAAGATATTTGTATCCCATGTGAATGCTCACCAATAGGTGACCTCAGCAGAGGAGGACTTTAATAATCAAAATGATAGGATGACCCGTTCTGTGAACACCATCCAGCCTCTCTCTTCAGCCACTCCTGTTATCTCCCAGTGGGTGCATGAACAAAGCGGCCATGGTGGCAAGGATGGAGGTTATGGATAGGCTCAGAAACATGGACTTGCACTCATCAAGGCTGTTCTGGCTACAACCACTGCTGAGTGCCCAGTTTGTCAGCAGCAGAGACCAACACTGAGGCTTCGATATGGCACCATTCCTTGAGGTGATCAGCCAGCTACCTGGTGGCAGGTTGATTTTATTGGGCTTCTTCCATCATGGAAAGGGCAGAGGTTTGTCTTCACTGGAATAGACACTTACTCCAAGTATAGTTTTGCCTATCCTGGACGCAATGCTTCTGTCAATGCTACCATCCCTGGACTCATAGAATGCCTTAACTGCCATCATGGTATTCCACACAGCATTGCCTCTGACAAAGAGACCCACTTTATGGGTAAAGAAGTGCAGCAGTGGGCTCTTGCTCATGGAATCCACTGATCTTACCATATTCACCTTCACCCTGAAGCAGCTGGATTGATAGAATGGTGGAATGGCCTTTTGAAGTCATAATAACAATGCCAACTAGATGATAAAACTTTCCAGTTTCACCCTTAAAAGGCCCCAGTGCGTGTTGTTCTCCTCTATTTGTTTATGTGTTCTCATCATTTAGCTCCCACTTATATGTGAGAACATGTATTTGGTTTTCTGTTCTTGTGTTAGTTTGCTTTGTTAATGGCCTCAAGCTCTAACCATGTTCCGCAAAGGACATGATCTTTTCTTATGGCTGCATAGTATTCTATGTTGTATATGTACCTCAGTTTCTAATGCAGTATGTTATTGATGGGCATTTAGGCTGACTCCATGTCTCTGCTATTATGAACAGTGCTGCAGTGAATACACAGGTGCATATTATTTCTGTTTAAATTTATCAGTATAGAAAAGATTGTACTATATCATGAATGTCATTTCTATAGTCGTAAGGAAGGGAATCCTTGAAAGCCAGGACATGGGCCTGGTGCAGTGGCTCACATCTGTAATCCCAGCACTTTGGGAGGCCAAGTTGGGCAGATCATGAGTTCAGGAGTTCAAGGCCAGCCTGACCAACATGGTGAAACCCCATCTCTACTACAAATACAAAAATGAGCCAGCCGTGGTGGCAGGTATCTATAATCCTAGCTACTTGGGAGGCTGAGACAAGAGAATTGCTTGAACCCAGGAGGTGGAAGTTGCAGTGAACAAAGATCATGCCATTGCACTCCAGCATGGGCAACAAGAGCAAGACTCTATCTCAAAAATTAAATAAGTAAAAATAAACAAAATAAAGTCAGGACATGACAGTGGAAATACGAAGATTATAATATTCACAATCAATTAAAGCTGCTTCATTATTTGGGATCATAATTTGGTAGCAAACATGAACTTTGTCATATTTACTGAACTTCAGCAAAAGTTTATTAAAAATAAATGTAAACAATGAAAGTAAATAGTTGGAAGATGATGTAGGACATTGAGAAATTTTTGATAGAGATTGGAGCTGAAGGGAAATATGAATTACTATAATATTTTAGAGATAATAGCAGAAAACACATTCAACTTATCAACTTGGAGAAAAGAAAAAACAATTTATTCTAAGACAAAAATAAATGAATAAGCTCAATGGGCAGTCTTGTTCTGTATGTAGGCATATACGAGCCATTATGTAATTGTAAAGGTGCCCAATACTAGGAAATTAAGGGTAAATAAATATCAGCCAAGAATGATTTCATAAAACCCCAATTCCTAGAATTAAGTATGCAATACAACTTTTACAATTTTATTAAGAAATCTTTTGTAAAAATATTTTGAAATGTTTCTAATAATTATATATGCAATAAAAACTTGGAAGTAATAAGAATTGAATAATAATACAGTCATTTCTTGGTATCTGTAGGAGTTGAGTTCCAGTATTTCACATGAATACCAGAATCTGAGGATGCTCAAGTCTTTGATATAAAATGATGTCTTATTTGCATGTAACCTACACACCTTCTCTGGTATACTTTAAATCATCTCTAGACTTATAATACCTAATACAATGTAAATGCTATATAGTTGCTTTACTGTATTGTTGGGGAATCATAAAAATAAAAAGTCTGTATATGTCCAGCACTGATGCAGTTTTATTTCAAATATTTTTGATCTATGGTTGCTTGAGTCCACAGACGCTGGACCCATGGGTACAGATGGCTGACTACACACTAAAAATGTACATGTGTTGATATTAAGTATATGTAAAAATGTTTTCTTTTTGTACATGCTTAGATTATTTCCCTATTAAATAGCTAACATTTATATATTGCTTTCGGAATGAAAGGCATTTTTCTAAGCATTTTACGTGTATTAATAGTATCTTGATAAAACTGATAATCACCTAGGTTGCTTTCAGAATGACAGGCATTTTTCTAAGCATTTTACATGTATTAATATTATCTTGATGAAACTAATAATAACTTACAAAGTGGGCCCTATTATTATAATATGGGCTTTACAGAAGGGAAATTGAAACACAGAATAAGTAACTTGTTCAAGTCCGCACAGTTGCAGAACAAGCCAAACAAAATTCCAGACTAAGTTTAATTACTACATTTTATACTGCCTTCACTGTATTTGGCTAGTTTAGGTTATTCTCAAATTTAAATTAGAAGTAAGCAAAGATTCTAATTATTGTCACTGAGATGTAACACTGGAAAATTAATTAGAGGTTACTTCTAAGTGACATACTGGTCAAAGATACATGTGGTTTAAGACTATTTAATATTTTCAAAGTACCCTAAACATATTATTTCCATTCATTCACAACTTCATGTATAGTGGAGCCAAAGGACATGAACTCCCTCTTCTTCTCACTACCAAATCCCATGTAAGCATCCATCTACATAAATATACTCTTCCGTTTGTGTGTTATATTGCATTATGTAAGGATTCCTGGTCTTATCCAGTGTCAAACTATCTTCTTGTATTCATTATTTCATTCTTTTGTCTATTCCTCTCTCTCTCTCACTCCCTCTATAACGGAGTAGGGAACTTGAACTCAGGTTAAAGACTTTTTGTATAAAGAGCAGAATGTTAATAAGAAAAATGATGGCTAAAAATAAATACATTATGCAAACATACTTTAACCATTACCTATCTCCAGTTTCTCCTATTTCCATCTAATATTCTTTTTATCCCATTTGCCTGCTTCTCTTCATAGCAAAATTTGTCAAAATATTTTCCAAGATACTTATATCTATTTTCCTGCTCTCCGTTTTCTCCTGAACTCACTCCAATTTCCACCATTTCTCTGAAACTAGCCTAATCAAAGTCAATAGTGGCATCTTGGTCATTATGCTCCTGAATAGGTTCATCAAAACAAGCCTCATAAATGCAGAATACTTCTGCTGGGTTTCCACATCACTATTACATCTTGCTTTTCCTCTTTCCTCACTTGGCTGGTCACTCCTTTTCAGTCTTTTATTACTCGTTTCTTGTTCTCTATCCAAGCTTTCAAATTAAAGGTCCCTGAAGATTTTTCTGAGCCCACATTGCATTATGATCTAGACATTCTTAGGTAGATCTCATCCAGGGCAATGGCTTTAAATGCAATTTATAAGCTGCTAATTCTCAGTTATTCCCTCCAAATTTATGTCTTCAGCTTTAACCATTCCCTGTTACTACAGGCTGTATAACCAGTTGTCCACTCAACATTACACTTATGGGAATAGTAAGTTACTTGATTTAAGCATGTTTACAAAGTATCCTTTTTGTATCTACCCTTTCCCCTGTCTTCATTTCAGTTAGTAACACTCTACCCATTCAACTAATCACCCCAAAAACTTAATTTCTCGCTCTGTCTTACCTCCATCCATGAGCAAAAGCTATCCGTTATAATTTTGAAACACTTTCCATCTCTCACCCACCTTTTGCCTACCTACAGTTTGTTCTTTGCAAAGTAATCTTTTAAAATAGTAAATCAGACATGATTACTTCTTTGATTAAAATAGATGTCTTTCTGTTACTATTACAGTAATATAAAAACTCCTTTTTCTAGTAATTTTATATATTTGACATTTTATTATAAATCTACTTCTAAACAGAAGGTAAGTTCATGGTCATAGAGTCTCTATCATTTAGGTCACTTTTTGTGTTTATAATAGTGCTTGGCACCTACGAGAAACAAAAATGTTTGTTGATAAAGTGAGTATTCATTAATTTTTCACTCCTATAGGTACATTATGTATATAGAGCATCTGTGCATATAATTGCTCAAAGAACTTTAAATATGAATTGTTAGAGTTATTAACTTGAGTTACATGGACCCTGGACCTCCTAATATGATTGAATGAAATATCAATATGACTGGTCTCCTTTTATTTATACATAGTTGATTTTGTATTTAAAAAAATATTATTCTAAGAAAGGTCCAGAGGATGTAAATATGTTCGTGGCCTAGACAAGATTAAGATTAAAGATTCTTACTTGTAGTTTAGTTTACAGTTTTGTCTAGCCCTATATTTTCCCTCTGAGGCCACCAAGAGGAGAGGAAAGTTAAATAATCATGTATATCAGTTTTCATCTATTTTGTATATTATGATTTCATATAACATTTACCTGAAATAATAAATTCTGTTGCTAAATATAATTTTGAAAAACATGAATATAATTGAATTATTTTATATATATATAGGAAATGGGAATTCAGAGAGAATAAAAGAGTAATCACTGGTAATTACCAAGGAAAAGCCATTGACAGCAGAGTAGGGAACTTGAACTCAGGTTTCAGTTCAATTCAGCAAAATGAGAATTTACTGAAGACTTTTTACATGAAGAGTAGAATTCAAAGGGGACATAGGCATGGCTAAGATAATTCGTAGTCCAGTTGACAGATTATATGTATAATCAGGAAAAAATACAGAATAAAATAAGCATTATAAGATATTGTGTGAAAATAGAAAGTTATGGGAGATAATATTGTCGGGTAGTAACAAACTTATTGGGGGAATCAAACATATTTAAATCTGAAGCTAGTTTAAACACACAACTATTTGACTTCACCCTGTTACCTAACCTCTCCAAGCCTGGATGCTGATGTTCTTACCTATAAAATAAGGATAATAGTAGTTTGATGGGGATAGCATTGAATCTATAAATTACTTTGGGAGTATGGCCATTTTCATGATATTTATTATTCCTAACCATGAGCATGGGATGTTTTTCCATCTGTTTGTGCCTGTTCTTATTTCCTTGAGTGGTGGTTTGTAGTTCTCTTTGAAGAGGTCCTTCATGTCCTTTGTTAGTTACATTCCTAGGTATTTTATTCTCTTTATAGCAATAGTGAATGGGAGTTCACTTATGATTTCACTCTCTGTTTGTCTGTTATTGGTGTATAGGAATGCTTGTGATTTTTGAACATTGATTTTGTATCCTGAGATTTTGCTGAAGTTGCTTATCATCTTAAGGAGATTTTGGGCTGACACAACAGGGTCTTCTAAATATACAGTCATGTTGTCTGCAAACAGAGACAATTCCTCTTTCCCTAATTGAATACTCTTTTTTTTTTTTTTTTTTTTGCCTGATTGCTCTGGCTAGAACTTCCAGTACTATGTTGAATAGGAATGGTGAAAGAGGGCACCCTTGTCTAATGACAGTTTTGACCTTCTTTACAGAACTGGAAAAAACCACCTTAAACTTCATATGGAACCAAAAAAGAGCCTGCATAATCAAGACAATCCTAAGCAAAAAGAACAAAGCTGGAAGCATCACACTACCTGACTTCAAACTATACTATATGGCTATAGTAATTAAAACAGCATGGTGCTGGTACCAAAACAGAGATATAGACCAGTGGAACAGAACAGAGGCCTTGGAGGAAATGCCACACATGTACAACCATCTAATCTTTGACAAACAGGACAAAAACAAGCCATAGGGAAAGGATTCCCTGTTTAATAAATGGTGTTGGGAAAACTGGCTAGCCATGTGCAGAAAGCTGAAACTGGACCCTTTCCTTACACCTTGTAGAAAAATTAACTCCTGATGGATTAAAGATTTAAACATAAGACCTAAGACTGTTAAAACCCTAGAAGAAAACCTAGGCAATACCATTCAGGACATAGGCATAAGCCAGGACTTCATGACTAAAACACCAAAAGCAATGGCAACAAAAGCCAAAATAGACAAATGGGATCTAATTAAACTTAAGAGCTTCTGCACTGCAAAAGAAACAATCATCATTGAGTGAACCAGAAACCAACAGAATGGGAAAAAATTTTGCAATCTACCAATTTGACAAAGGGCCAATATCAGACTCTACAAAGAACTAAAACAAATATACAAGAAAAAAAAAACAACCCCATTAAAAAGTGGGCAAAAGATATGAACAGAAACTCTTCAAAAGAAGACATTTATGTGTCCAGCAAACATAGGAAAAAATGCTCATCATCATTGGTCATTAGAGAAATCCAAATCAAAACCACATTGAGATAGCGTCTCATGCCAGCTAGAATGGTGATCATTGAAAAATCTGGAGACAACAGATGCTGGAGAGGATGTGGAGAAATAGGAATGCTTTTACACTGTTGGTGATAGTGTAAATTAGTTCAACCATTGTGGAAGACAGTGTGGTGATTCCTCAAGGATTTAGAACAAGAAATACCAATTGACCCAGCAATCCCATTACTGGTTATATACCCAAAGGATTATAAATCAATCTATTATAAAGATACATGCACATGTCTGTTTCTTGAAGCACTGTTTACATTAGCAAAGACTTGGAACCAGCCCAAATGCCCATCAATGATAGATTGGATAAAGAAATGTGGCACATATACACCATGTAATACTATGCAGCCATAAAAATGGATGAGTTCATGTTCTTTGTAGGGACATGGATGAATCTGAAAACCATCATTTTCATTCAGCAAAGTGACATGAACAAAAAACCAAACACTGCATGTCCTCACTCACAAGTGGGTTTTGAACGATGAGAACACATGGACACAGGGAGGGGAACATCACACACTAGGGTCTGTTGAGGTGTGGGGGGCTACGGGAGGGATAGCAGGGGGTGGGGAGATTGGGGAGGGATAACATTAGGAAAAATACCTAATGTAGGTGACGGGGATAGAGGCAGCAAACCACCATGGCATGTGTATACTTACATAATATTTCTGCAAGACCTGCACATGTATGCCAGAACTTAAATTAAAATTTAAAGAAATGAGGATAATAATGCCGAATACATAGTGGTTTTGTTTTTCAGTGTTAGATTGTGACTATAAAGCAGCATAGTACAATTCATGAAAAATACATTCTCAAAATGTGACAGACAATTATTTCTCTCATCATAGTTTTGTCAGTTGCTATGACTTTACCCAATGTTGTGGGACAGGAATTATTAAATTTTCTGTCCTGGACTTTGACAACATAGAAGACAGAAAAAAGCACTTTCATACCTAGATTACTCAATGATATCATAAATATGTTAATAAATCAAATAGTTCTTCTTTCCATGTATTTATGCTTCTATGAAGGTGTTGTCTCAATGTTAATTTGCTTTTAGTTGTGTTCCAAAATCCTTACTCAGTAGTAAACATATTATTTTTACAAACTTCAAAGTACATTTGTCTAAATATGAGGTAGAAATTATCAATAAACTGGATACTTTAAATATGAATATATTTATATACTGTTTACATATATAGCAATTTAGCTAAATATTAGCCAATAATGTACAAATATAAGAGAAATCGATAGAGTCTTGTATTCAGTCTTTAGTTAGATAGCAAAGCCATTAGCCTGCCTTCCTTCCTTCCTTCCTTCCTTCCTTCTTTCCTTCCTTCCTTCCTTCCTTTCTTGTATTTTTTTTTTTTTTTTTTGGCAGAGTCACACTGTCACTCAGGCTGGAGGGCAGTCTCACGATCTTGGCTCACTGCAGCCTCTGCCTCCTGGGTTCAATGATTCTCCTGCCTTAGCCTCCTGAGTAGCCAGGACTACAGGCACGCACCATCACATCTGGCTAACTTTTGTATTTTTAGTAGAGATAGGGTTTCACCATGTTAGCCAGGCTGATCTTAAACTCCTGACCTCAGGAGATCTGCCTGCCTTGCCCTCCCAAAGTGCTGAGATTACATGCGTGAGCTACCATGCCTGGCTGCTAACAGTGTTTCTTATTAAGATTTTAATTTTTCTTATTATTTCTCTATTATGCTCTGTCCTTTATGGCAGCCACAAGTCATATGTAGATATTAACAATTAAAATGTAGTTAATGTAATACAGAAATAGCTTTTTACTTATATTTTATTTTAATTAGTTTAAATTTAAATCTGATATTTTATTTATTGAAAACTTCAAAATATGTTTGGAAATTTGGGTATGTAAATCTACTGTCTCTTCTGTAAATTCTATGAAATCTATATGTAAATTATATATTTTAATGAAAATTTCGTGTACAAATCAGGATATGATTAAGTGTAAAATATACTGGTTTTTCCAAGGTTAGGTATAAAAATGTAAAACTTTTAAAATTTAATTCATAGCATTTTATGTGCATTATATAGTAAAGTGATAATATTTTCAGCATACTAGGCTAAATAAAAATATTTGAGATAAATTTTGCATTTTTTTTTCTTTTTGAATGTCAGAGTGGCTACCAGAAAATTTAAAATTATACGTGTGACTTTCATTGCATTTCAATTGGACAATGCTTCTCCATATTGTCTTGATCATTTCATTTTATTTTAATATTACTAAGTTTATATCAATACTTTTTGGGAAATACATAAAATTCTAAAAAATAGATGAAAAGTGTAGATTTTTGGGTGAATTTTGTAGAATCAGGATTCACATTTCAACCAGAACTGACCAGTTTGGGGTGAGGAAAAGGGGTGTTTTTTTCTCAAGGTAGTATGATTTTCAGTAGAGAAATGTAGTGTGATTTTCAGGAGAGAAATTTTTAGCATTAGCTATTTAACAGCCATGTGAAACTGAAAATAAAATTACTTTAGGAGCTGGTATCTAATGGATGATGGAATGAGATTAGCACCATCTGAGCTATATAAACAAGAACATGTATTAATTGGTTTGATTATTTTCTCTCTCAGAACTTTTACACATTTTTCTCCCTTAAATTGGTACAAGGAAATAAATGGAACCTCTCACTGAACTCTACTCTTTCTTAGTTGTTCATGCCCCAGAGAACACTACATTGCTTTTCAGATGACAACAGTTAAAGCCAAAATTATGTTTGCAAGCTTCCCTTATTTTATTTGGGGTCAGATTAAGACTTGGACTTCTGCTCGTGTTAGGATTTTGAATGTAATGAATATCTACTTCAGGTTGCTGAGGGATGCTAGTGTATTTACATCTTGTTAAATTTGCTGTATTTACCAGCTACCCAAACTTTTTGCTTGTTAATATTAATGATGCAGAAAGGAGGAGAGAAACACTGTCAAATATATATTTATTGAAGCCTTATTGAGTTAATTCTAATAGTTTGAGGTTTTTAACTCAAATGAAAACCTGTAAGTACAAGAGATTCACATGCTACATCTTTAGTCACTTTTTTCCTTTGATGCTAAAATGAAGGAAATATTCAGGTATATTTACAAGTTGTTATGTGAGCAGTTATGTGAAATTTATGCTGTGTAATGAATTATGCAAAGTAGCTTTGAACAAACTAAATGCCCATTTCATTTGATCAAAGCATGTTTTTACAAATTCAATAATTATGCAATGCATAGGGTTTTTTTTTTAAGTTTTTCAAAGTATGGAAAACAAGCAGTAGGTTTTCCTCATTTGCTCACTAAAATGGACTTATAGGGTAAGGGTGATTAATGTACTGAAGTAATTTAAATTCCATACTTTCAAAGTCACAATGCATATGTTACATGCCTATAATTATGCTCCTCTGGGTGTGCACGCCAAGAAGGTGGCAGAGTCAGACACAGAAAAAGAAAGGAGATTGATGATATGGTATTTTGCTAATACAATGCAAAGGCACTAACGGATTATAAACCTCGTTCTTGCCTTTCCTACTTGTATGTACCTTCTAAATTACATTTTCAATTTGATGTCTTCACTGATCTGTCATTTACAGAAAATGCCTTCATTATGAAGAAGCTCTCCTGAAAAAATTGGAAGAAAATAAACAATACTTCCAATATTATAATTCAAACTTCTTCGGTTTAAAGATAAACTCCCCCAGCACTCCACCACCACCATACACACACAATCATTTATTAGATTTGATATACATATGCTTAAATATCAGTTTCCTCTTTTCTAAATTTGAGGTAATTTGAGGAATGAAAACTGTTTTACTGATATCAAGATAATGCACTGGTGTCCTATAACAAGTCATGCCAAAGGAAGACATAATTTTTTAGGAGAGTATTACAAATTTTAAAACTTTAAAGTTAAAATTTGTGTATACTGTCATCTTAAAAACAGTGACCCCTTCTCTACTAAAAATACAGAAAATTAGCTGGGCATGGTGGCGCGTGCCTGTAATTCCAGCTGCTCAGGAGGCTGAGGCAGGAGAATTGCCTGAACCCAGGAGGCGGAGGTTGCGGTGAGCCGAGATCGCGCCATTGTACTCCAGCCTGGGTAACAAGAGCGAACCTCCATCTCAAAAAAAAAAAAAAAAAAAAAAAGAGTGATGTGGTGGCTTTTCTCAGGTTTCCCAACAGGTTGCTAGACATTTTCTTACTACTAAGTGTTGGGTGATCTCAAACATACTGAATATTTATAGGGAATACAATTAGACAGGGTAGACAAATTTTTATTAAATCATGCATCATAATCCCTTTATTATGCTAGTGCCATGATGTTTAATGACTGCCTCCTTTGGGTCAACTCAACTATAGATTCTATTTATCTCTAAACTATTGACAGAATCCTAATTAATTTAAAAGTTTTAAATACATAAATCTGTGCTTTTTTATCCCCTAAAAATACGTTATTCCATTGACAAGAAGATTTAGTGTCGCAGTGTACCTAATCAAAAAGAGAGGCAATAAATATTGCTTTAAATTTTTGAGGATGGGGGCTGATGCTACCTTTTTATGCCATATAACATGTCAGTTTGGTTTTCAGTTTTAATTGTTCAATCTTATTTGGCCATTTCAGCTGAAGTTTTACATAAACCTATATTGTACATTTGATGAACTCATGAAGAAATAGAAAGTTGCACACAGAAAAATGTGGATTGATATTTGATATGTCTAAAGGAGGGTAACAAATTAAAAATATAGAAACTTGATACCTCTTATTAGAAAAAAAGGGAGCATTTTAAATAGTTTTGTTAATGTTTGTTTAGTTTGTTTGCTTTGCCTGGAATCCTGTGGTTATGGATATACATAGTTTGACCACAGAAATTTCAAAACTCTGCTCTTTATATTCTGAAGAATAGAATAGGCTCATCTAGCTACAATTTTTTAGGTAGCTTTCTTCTTTAGCAGATGTTCTTTTGGCCTAGAATTTTAAAAAGAAAATAAAAAGACTCAGATTATTAATTAGAAGTAATAAGTGATTATTTTTTAGGATAAAATAGCTAGATTTGGCCACTTATAGGGAATAGCGGCTACTGTTGTCTTTT
Organism: Cebus imitator; assembly: GCF_001604975.1. Lineage (NCBI taxonomy): Eukaryota > Metazoa > Chordata > Mammalia > Primates > Cebidae > Cebus > Cebus imitator. The sequence continues at coordinate 386,377 of NW_016107325.1, read as the reverse complement.
ACATGAAGACTTATTTTAATGTAAATGAATGAGTGTGTGTGTTATTTATGATCTTTGTGCTGTGTTTGTGCAGTAAAGTCATTGAGACCCCATAGAGACCACTAGAGTGCTGTTAAGGTATGTGGTGTGTTGCATACCTTTGAAAGCTAATTCATGGGGCTCATTTTTGAGACTAATTCTTATATGGAGCATTTTATTATACTTTATATGTATTTTAAAACTTTAAAATAAGAATATTGTTCAACCATACCACAATGGACAGCAATTATAGTATTTTCGAATATGACTCATGAAGTTAAAACTAGGGAATTATTCCAAATATCAAAGTTACTTTTTTAGTGATTATTCAATATTCTTTATACCTAATAATACAGATTATTATCTAATACAATTATTAGAGAATTACACATATTAGTCATAATATATTAAGAACATTTTTAGTTATCCCATGGTTTTCTAGAAAGTATTACAGTCTTTGTTCATTAAACACATTTTCATGAAACTAAATACATTCATAAATTGGTTATCTTTTGCTAATAGCTTCTTTAAGAAAGGTTTGCTAAAAAAATTCTTCCAAAGTGAAAAATAATGTAGGTTAATATGAATATAGAAAACATTCCAGTCTGAAAATTTTCTTACATTAAAAAATAATCATTTCAACTTTTTGTTTTTCCTGAAGCCACCAAATCATGGAATATATAGGTTAATAATTGTTTTTTCAACCAAGCACTAATTATAAAGTTTTCTACTAATTAACTACTGAATCCACAAATACTTATCATGTACATGACAAATTATAGATATCATATTTGTAAAAACAAAAATATAATACTTTCTTCATTAATGAAAAGACAGAAATGAAAAAAGAAAAAACAAAGGTAAACACACTTGTTAATTAAAATGATTATTGGTTTAATGAGGGCATTTCAGAAAGCAGTAGGAGCATAAAATTACTAAGTTGGAATAGAGAAATTCATTCAAGTTGTTATAGTTGTGTAAACAGTTTCTTTTAGTTAGTATTTTTTAATACTAACTAAAAGTTGTTGTAGTTAGTTGTAGTTTTTCTATTGTTCTGTAGTTTTTTAGAAAATCACTTTTCTGAAAATTATTTTATATTTGATACTATGTTTATAAAAATACCTAGGCAACTAGTGACAAGTAACTATTGTACTTTTACCGAGATTAAAAATAAATACTGTTACAATATGGACTCATTTGGGAGATTGACCACTTGTTCTAGAATCATATATTTAAAGGCTGTATCATACATTTTGCAGAGAGTTTTAAAGGTCCATACATGAAATCAAGGCAACAATAGAAAAAAAAACTGTGTTTTTTTTTTTTTAAAGGATTTTAGAATCTGTCAAAAATAAAATGGAAACTCAATACCAGAATCAAGAATAAAATTTGTACAGTGTTAGGTCTTAGAGATTAGGTAATTGGATACTTTGTAACTTTTCTTTTGGGGTCAGTCCAACCACTTAAAAAATAGATATCAAGAAATTAAATGTCTCCTACACAAAGAAATGATAAATGCGAATTATCTTAGTCTGATCACTATATATTATACATATTGAAACATCACAATGTACCCCTATGAAAATGTACAATTATTATTTGTTAATTTAAAAAAAACAAAATTAATCTTGAACCAAATGAAAAGCAGCATTGTTCTGATAAAGAGGAGCAGTATACTTTAACTTCCTTGAAGCCATGAAAGTGCCTAAACATGGTGAGCTAGAGCCAGCTCATACTGCCTCAGAGATTCAGTTGTGTGCACCTCTTACCAACTTTCCATTCAGTGATTAGTGGATTGTAATCTGTTATTTACACCGTGGAAACTGGTAAAGGCTACAAATCAGGGTTTCTTATCTGTTTTCCAGAAAGCCATTGTTAATCATTGACCACTTCATCACTTATTACTGACTATGGGATGTGCCGGCTCTGAGGAACACAACTGAAAAAAATCTGTCTAGTGCAATATCTCTATTGTACACTGAGGGAGGAACTCAGAACACTGAAGTAACATTTTCTGCAGAGTAGGGCACTGTGAAAGACTACATAGCATGTTTAGGATAGGGTGCAAAGGATGCTGTTGTGGGCAAAATTTGTGCGGTGAAACCCTCACCTCCTGTACTTCAGAATGTGACTGCATTTGGAAATAGGGCCTTTAAAGAGGTGAATAAATTAATATGAGGCCACTAGAGTGGACCATTATCCAATCTGACTGATGTCCTTAGAAGAGCACATTAGTTAAAAAGAGACACCAGAGAAACACCAGCACTGAGAAAGATCATATGAGGAAATAGTGAGAAGGTGGCCATCTGCAAGCCAAGAACAGAAGCTTCAGTAGAAACCAACCCTGATGACACCTTGATCTTGGACTTCCCAGCCTCCTGACTGTGATAAATACATTTCTACTGTTTAAGCTACTCTGCCTATGGTACTTTGTCTCGGCAGCCCTAGCAAACTAATACAGATGTTTACAGTCTTTGTTCCAAGAACAGCTTGACACAAAAATGGACAGGCAGAGCAATCATGAAATATCATAGAATGGCTTTACCGAACTTGTTTCTGGTCACTGTTGCACTCAATGACTTTAAGTTGTAGAAGTCTTGTTTTTATACATACCTACATTGAAACAGATGAGATTACTAAAATTGGTCTCTGTCCCTTTAGAAGACAGTGTTGATTCTTAGTTCTTTTACTATACTTTAAAAAATAGCAGACAGTTTATTTGCAACCAGCTAATCTTGCAGTAACTTGGGAAATATATTTTTGCCATGATTCAGAATTGAGTGACTAGATTCTTGGTTTAGTAAATTCACCAGAAAAGCATACATATGTTTGATAAATTTTCACTCTGACTTTATGGATTTCATGTGTGCATCTTTGAAAAAAAAAAAGTGAAGTGTATTAATATACTTCCTGTTCACAAACTGTATGGTTTTATTTGACAAGTATTGCCAATGGCATGAGCAAATTTTATTGTTCTTCATTGTGCAATCAGAAAATTCTCATTCCTGGATCTTGTATTATTAAAATATTTACCTTCAAATTTACACATAGATGTTATATACCTATTCTTCTTACTCTCTACCTCCACCACCAATGTGTTTTATAACGATTTTCTCTTAACCTTTCTTGGTTTTCTAATTTCTCCACAATTGTGTTTTCTAGTGAATAAGCTCATTTCTGCTCTTTTTGTTCTAACAGAACACACTCAAGTGTCTCAGCTCAATAGCTGGAGATGAGCCATCTTCCTTTTATTGTAAAAAAAACCTTGAAGGAGTATTTTCACAATGATAGAACTGGAAGTTAGGGCAACTTCTAACAGGTAAAATGGCAAATCACTGTTATTTTCCTGAATTTGCATACAAGCAAAGCTTGTGTACTTGCAAAGCCATAATGTCACTAGAGATGATCATTAATAAATTGTGTTTACTTGTATAATATATGATTTTCCACATATTTAGTGGTTGTAGGGCTCTGTGAAACAGTATGCCATTTGACCTTCTTTGATGTTCAGATTCTTGAATTCTCAACATTTGATTTACAAAGTTCAATTTATAATGCATGTTTATCATTCTGAATATGTTTCTTCTGGGATTACAAAAAATCAGAGAAACAAGAATATCCAGGAACACATTTCTGGCTACTAATACTGCTGCTAATATTACTTTTTTTGTAATGTGCTATCATCAGTGTTTTAGATGAACAACTATATGTATAGCACAGTAATTTCTATATAATGTAATAATTGTAAAAATTTGATTGGAAAACATGTACCCTTCCTGGTCAATATTTATCTAAGCTGGAATTTAAACACCAAAGCTTGTAAATGGTATTTCAAAGTAAAATATTGGAGATCAGCAATACATCAGCTGTACTTTGGTTATTGATTTGGTTTTCTATTTTTTGCTTTGTGATTTAGGGGAGCAATGGAATCTCTCTGTACATTGTTTCATCAGAAATCAAATGAAACTTCCTTTTCATTAAATAATTATTAGGCAAGTCCTGAATATTTAAGTAGAAGCAGTGTTGCTAATATGGAATTGTTAAATTTGAAATTATTGCACTATCTTCTAGAATAAATGTATAAAAAATACTTTCTTTTACTTCTTAGCATCAAGAAAAGGAGAGATGTATTCACCATTTATGAAACAACATCTCTCTTCTCCTCAGCAGTTTTTCTTACAGGCATACATTTTGCTTAAGTTTTTATTTTTTATAAATATAATGTAAATTCTAAATTGTAACATTAAGAACTTGTTTTGTTGTTAGAGATTTTAGCAAAAGTAAAAATTACATAAAAATTCTCCAAAAATCTTAGCTATAACAGTCTTCAGATGAGAACAGAATTTAAAAACTGATGTTCCGATACTGTTTTCTACACTAAATAGACAATTCTGGGACTCTTCAAATGTAATATTTATGGAATGTCTTCTTTTAAGGAGCTTCAGATTCCTAAAAGGTTTGTTTTTTCATACTAAGTACGATTTTCCACATAAAGTTACATCTTTGTATCCCAAGAATAAACTGTATATGTGGAAGATAGAAAAGGTGAAATATTACATGTTAAAATTGCATGGCAGAGTCATAGAAAGTTGCCAAATAACTAAATTGCTTTGTCTTTTGAATCTTTCAACTAAAAAGTGTGCACCAACATTCTTGGAAGTGATATTAAAGAATTAGAAACAAAACAAAACGGAAGCCAAAAACAAAGCCTTTAATTGTTTCTTTTTTCACTCATCATTTTCATGTACAAACTAGAACTATATTAATTACAATAAAATATAACCTTTTCTTTATTTTTTATAAAAATAGAAGACTACATGACTTACTTTGTCACCATACATCATTAGTTATCATATTCTTATTGAAGAAAAAATAGTAAATATTTAGAGGGGTATTTAAAAAATTAAAAATTGAAAAAATACCAAACACTTTGCTTACCAAAAATGTCTACGCCTCAGAAATGTTATAAGAATTTGGAAAAAAAACCCCACAAAGTTGATCTTTGTAAATGTCATTTTAAGACTGTAAAATTTGGAATTTTCTTTTATGCAGTTTCTTTGGTTTTACCTTTTAATTTTTAACTGTAAAAGCAAATATCTTCTTATCATTAAAAAAAAAAATCAGGTAGCCCAGAAACACATGTAGCATGTCATGAAATTATCCGTCTCATCCCCTCCACTTGTATCCCTGGAGATACCCACTATTAAACATTTGATGTGTATCATGCTAGATATTCTCATCTTATACAATTAAATTAAAAATTTTAAAAACTGGATCATTCTTTGCATACTTTTTTGTTGCTTGCATTTAGAAAATTTAACCACATATAATGCATATTTTTTTCATGCCACTACATGAAAAGAAGAGGTATCTCATTATTTAAGATGCCTAACAACATTTTATGATATGAGCATATTTCATTTATTGAACTAATTCCCTATAGGTGGATGTTTAATTTTTTTCCAATTTCATTTCATTTCCTTGAAGAATATTTGTGAAAGATATGTTTCACTTAAGCCAGAGTATTGGTTATTTAGATAAAACACGAATCTCCTAGGGAATTCTGACTGATCAGAATTTTTAAAAGTCAAGATCTAAATGTTATATTTTAAAATATCAGTCAGCAACTCTATGGTGTATTGGAAAGGGCTATAAGTATAGCCAAGAGAGATGGGTCTTTTTTGAAACCTGATACTTATTAAATATATGATATTGGGCAAGCTAAGTGCTCAGAGCCTTGTTTTCCCACCTACAAAATGGTATGAAGTAGGTGAACTTTAAAGGGCCTAAAAACTAAATAAAAGACTCCATACTGCAATTATAAGCAACTATACACTTATCACTGGCTAGGAAAGATGAATATTCCAGAGAAAAAGTAGTAGTCACCAGCTATTTTAGGTTGCTTATTATGTGATAGAAAAAGGTGATGGAAATGGTGCTATTGGGTTTTCATAAATTGAAAGGATTTATACCTTTTGTGTGCCTGTATTTTAGCTACTCCTTGCTCTATACTCTATTCTATACATAAGCATGGGCAAACCCAGACTGAACATTCCTACAGGGTTGCATTATACTCTTACACAGTTGTTTAATTCAATAATGGGTAGAGAAGTTTCTAATCCTTGCTCAGTCTTGATCATATTTCCTCAAAGCCTTCCTTGTTTGGATAGATTCTTGATGTTATAATTGAATTAAGACAGACTACCAAGAGTGTAGTGTACCAGGGAGCAGCTTGCAGAGATTCTGTCCCCTAGAGGATGCACTGAGTTGATGCTGACACTTAAAATGGTTTGCTGTCTGTCCATGGCTGAGGTCAGATTCAAGGACCTAGTATTACTTCTGATTCTTCTCCTGGTTTGCCAGATGATTTGTTATTGGCTCTGAATAGTTCAAGGATTGACAGATACGATGATTTTCTAAAATGGTAATGTGGGAATAAGTGATTCTGATCATTTTGTTTCTTTGTTTGATTAAAATTTAAATGGGCCTGTTTTGAGGAGTCTTTTGGTCATACACACTAGACACAATTCTAGGGTCTCTTTTTCTCTGTAATAACAATAAATATGTCAAATATAAAATCTCTCCTGTGAAAATGTGTAAAACATTTGGATACATGTTGCTACAAAGTATTACAGTTATGAATGTTATGTTGTTGGGTTTTTTTTCTCAAGTAGTCCAAAGTTATTACCTGAAACCAAGCTAACAGGAGAGTTGAAAGATGTTCCCTTGTAGTGACAGATAGGTCATCTACATTAATTGTAAGCACCCAGTGCCCAGGATCATTCTTACTGATGTCCTGAATGGTGTGTGGTTTTATTTGCTTTATGTTGCATTTTTCCACAAAATGTATTTCAAAACTAATTTTCTTAGTGGCAATTCACACAGAGTGTGTTTAATAATGTCATTAATCGCTCTGTTCCTAATTGTTTCATTACCTTTCTTATATTAGCAACTGTGAACACCTAACATTATTTATCAGATATGCGAGTGACCTCTCTCCTGGGCGGTGATGCTTACTTAGGAAAAGAAATGAAATCCTTTAACAAGATTCTTGCCTTTCACCACAACTCTCACTCTCACCTGGGGTGAAGGCCAGCCCTAATTTCTAGAGTAACTGCCATGAACATGGTTTATATATACAAGAAGCCCATGAAAATAGCTTCAGTGTTGATCTTCACATTAATCCCATTTTTTTCTACACTCAGGATAAAAAAACAAAAAACTAGCATTATCCTTATATAAATAGTTTATACGAAGCCATTCAGTGGGGGATTGGGGTGGTGGTGGTGGTGGTGGCTTATTTAAGAACTCTGATAGGCCAAATTATTCTGGTAGAAACTAGATTTTTAATGAGGTTCTTGCATTTGTTTTAATCATTTCTGTAGTGATTAGACAAATCATACCTTTTAAAGTGTGTGAATTTGAATAAACAATTTTACATTTCAATACTAATAATTGTGTGAAAGCATCCAAGGATTCACTGTCTTTGGGAAAAACTAAAATGACTAAAGAGTCATGTGTGTTTTAAATATTTTGCTGTCAACCTGCACACAATGATTAGCTTTAGGTTATCTTTTTTCTCCTTATGGTGAATTTAATATGAATCATCAAAGAAAAATTACAGTTGTTTACAAAACAAATTCATCTCTTGCACTTATATATTGTGTTGGCTAGCAAGCATTGTTCAATTTTAAAAAGATAATAATTTTCCAGCATCGTCACATTGAATATTATCAGATACCTGCATCCAGATCTAACTAAAAAGCTATATTTTACATCTTTCGAGAATCTTGATTTTAATACAGGCACCACTACCAATTCTGGGTCAGACGGAATGAATCCATTTTCTCAGCAAGATTCAAGCCTTCGTGCCCCCTGTTAAGACTCATGCTATGAGCAAGGCTGGTACTGTTTATGACAGATGCAAATTATACTCAACATCTTTTGTATTTTACAATTTATCATCAGGCGTGCATCCTCCAAACCCAATTCTTTTCTTTAAAGCCCAGAATTCTGGACCCTTCATAAAGCAAAAAGCTTGCTGCCACCTTCAAGGAACTCAAACTATCTGATTTTTTTATTTGCTGCTGCCATTAGATTGAAATGATTTTTCTTCAGTTTGCTCAAAGCCAGATTTAAAGTCAGGTCCCAGAGGTAACAGGAAAGTCGATCCCCTAAGCTACTCAGTCGTTGTTTGCTTTTTTTACATGTAATATCCTACTTCTAAGCCAGAATATAATTTAAAATGCAAAACACACTCTACATAAACATGTCCTTTAGTAATTTTGTAATCTGACATTTAATAGAAGTTAACTAAGTGCCTTATTTCATGTTTGTCAAGGAAAATGGAGAAATTATAAATATCCTTCAAGACAATTATTTCTTAATAGCTTTCTACATATTTTTAATGCCACACATTTTCTTACTACTTCAAGTCAATAATACTATGTGCTCCTTTTGAACATAGACCTGCCAGATTACTCACTTACAATTCACCTAAATAAGCCCCAAAGCATCCTAAACACTTCACACATTATGAGCTTCTGAGAACCATTCAAAGAGCTCAGGTTTGCAGTCACTTTCTGTTTGCTAGGGAACAGCAAAGGGTTACTTTAGCCCATGAGCTGCAAGTGCGAGCAACAGGAATCCATTGGCTTTAATTTGTCCATGTCTTTCATTTGATACTACCAGTATTAATAGCTTTGCAAGGAAATTCTGCAGTCATTAATCATAATAATTAATCAGATCCAATTATATTGCATATAAATGTGAACAAATTGCTGAAAAAATAATGATCTATCACCAACATGTCACAAGGAAAAAGAGACTAAAATAGTAATTAGACGCCGGGATTTAGTTGTGTATGAGTGCCCTGCAACTGATTTTAACTGTATTATGATCCGATGATGTAATTAGTCGAAAGTCTAGCAGGCCTTCTTAGCAGATCATCTAATGACTGTGCAACTGGAGAAAATAAGGTCCACTTTCCTGTGAGATGTTTTTGCATTTGCTTCTAACTTTGCTCTCCTAAATAAAGGAGATCCATTGCCCTTGGTGTTCTAATATTGGGAGCTAAATTGTTCCTGCATGGGTTTTCTGAATTTTTATTGCCTATTTTTAAAGTAATGCTCTCTGTTAACTGATGATTACTTAAGTTAGGAATCAAGACATTCTAAAAGGCATTTTTTTTTTCCTTTTTGCTCTTGTAATCATACAAATGTTTAACATATAATTCAAAATGAAATGTTTTGGTTATAGTAAGCTAACACACTGTGGGTAGCATGCATGCTAGCTATTTTCACCTATCTTCTTTCCCTTGAACTGAGCTGAAAACATTTCAGAAAATGGAATTACTCTGTTTTCACTTCAGTTAGCACTCTCTGGAGCACTGGCAGATTTTATCAGAAACCATTTAAAAATATATATGTGTGCGTGTATGTGTGTGTGTATATATAAATTCTTCTTTAACAGATTCTTAAATCTGACCGAAGTGAATTGTTTAATGCAAATTATTTTATGAAATAATTTTTGTGTCCCTGTTTTCTTTTGAATTTTCACTCTTGTCTCACAAGATAGAACTTCCACTATAGTGTTATGTCTGTGCATAATTAGCATTAGTTTATTGTGTGGTCAAATATGTATTTTTAAACCTTTCAGAATATTTTCTTATTCCACTCACAGATTACACATGAAATGGTTAACTAAAGATTGATGAGCAGTTTTTATGATAGGTTCATCATAGTTTTCAATACTAAGCACTGCACTTTACCGTCTTTGATCTCAGTGTTGTGACTACTACAAAGGAATAAAACCTTATCTTACCTTTTCCAGCATCTACTGCAGAAGACCTCAATAATGCATAAGAACATCTGGAAGTACGGTAATTTCAGCTATCAGAGATAAGAATTGACACAGAACAGGTAAACCCTACAAAGTCATCATGTTGAAATGAACTGATTAAGGTTTAGTAACATAAAACATCATGTATAGTGTTTCCATGTTTGCTACATCTTGCTATTTTATATTAAAAAACGAATGTCAATTATATATATTTAATAGGTTGATTAGCTGGTAGCAATATTATATTTTACATAAAGAGACAGAAATGTCTGCAGATATTGCCATACACATCTATTTAGAGTTAACTGTGAGTTCATAGAAAATACATGGGCATAGTAAACAGGGTTTTGAAATGACAATTTTTTACTGGTTGCAAGTGCTAATTGCTAGTTTCTCAAGGGTATAGAATTAATCACCTGCTAGATTTACAGTCTCTAGGTTGAGACCTGAGGATGGAGGCAATAAGAAAAGCTCTTGAGGGACATATCATATGGTGAGTCTAAATATCAGTCTCTATGCATATGTAAATTGGTAACAAAGTTTTTTCAAAGCTCAAGTATGCTAATTTCAAACAGGCAAGACTAAAGCTAGCTTTTAGCAGCTGTTTAACGTCTGCCTGTGGGTGGTAGAGAGAGCTTAAAATACAAGCAAACAGTGGTGCATAAGTAATTAAGCAACATTTTGCTGGGCATAAATAATTCTGTTTATATTGCTCTTTTGAAGAGTATAGAATACAAAATAACAGATCAAGTGCACCTTTGGTCACCAGAGGTTAACTGTTCTTCCTCTTTACCTTTTCTTTGGTTTTATGATTTAAGAGAAATAAATAACAAGGTATGTTATACAATCTTTTATAACTTTATAGAAATTAAAATCATTTAAGGTGCAGAAAGAAAAACCCTGTTATAGAATCACTGTACTATAAAATCAATATAATACATATTGATTTTAGTTTATTCTTCTAACAATTTATCAGAGGAAATGTAATATTTAATTGCAGATCTGTTTATTGTGTTTTTATCTTTTAGGATTATTGAAAATAGAGTTTGGGTTGTTTGCTAAAATAGGGCAATCAAACTATTTTCAAATTCCACGAAAGGAATATATCCTCAATTTTTCAGGACAAATTTTAATTGTCCCATGCACTAAAAATAAGTAGATAAAATGTTAATAATTCACCTAGAGATTATTGTCTAAAAATTAGGACTGCTTAAATCAATGTACCGCATACAGAATAATCACCTAATTTGAACAGCTCTTGCTAAGCCAGTAGAAGTGTCTAAAAGCAAAAGAAAGGCTGGTATAAAAAAATTGCATTTGATTCAATAAAAACCTTGAAATTGACCAGAAGGAAGATGAAAGATTTAACACGATTTAGAAATACCTAGTCTGGAAAAAAGGATTATAGATACTAACTGTGAAAAGAGTAAGGGGTTTAAACTTTGTTTGCTTTAAGTATTCATGGTTTAAGGAGTTAATGGTGAAAGGAAGTACTCAGTTGGGTATCAAATCTTATAAAGGGCTTTATAACACATAAGAATGCTAGGAAGGCAGGAGTGACCATTTTTGCACAGGGTTGCTATTTCCGTTTGCACTGAGGGAACAGGTAAATGAAATAGTATTTGAACAAATTTTCTTTTATTTATTCTCAACATTCTAAGAAAATATGTAAAATCTGGTGAAGAAAATCACCCTGTTTTTTTCTGATATTTCTAATTTTTCTAAATTTTTATTTTTTTAAAAACTTGCTATGGGGGCTGGGTTTTAAAACCACATGGCCTGAGTAGAAGAGTGGATAGGGCAATAGATTATGTGCAGACATGATATACAATCAGGGTTGATCTGGCTTTTTCTTTGCATCTTGTTCTTCCTCTTCCTCTTCTACAATAGGCGGATATTAGCACCTGTTCCGGTCTCGCAAAGCAAAAAGATGAAATTCAGTTAAGTGATTGGAGAATAATGATTTTTTGAGACACTATTCTAAACTTTCTCAGGCTCTTGGACATCTTATTCTGGTTCACTTAGTCCAACAATTCATTCTCCATGTACTCTACCATTGAATATAGGCCTCATTACCCATTTCATGGAGGAAGGATAGAACAAGCAGGCAAGCAATAGGCTCCCTTTACCTATGTAAAAATATTCAGATTTGTTTGAAAATTCTGACAAAAATGGATGACAAAGACTCACAACTACTCAAAGTAATATAATTGATACTCTTCCTCCTGAGTTGATTTTTCCTGAAGATTGTAATTATTGCCTGTACATATTCTGAAAAGTGATGTTTGGTGTTGGAGGGGCATTGTCCAAGTACAGTTAGGTAAGAATTTGACTATTATGCATTATTAGGTTAACATACGTCTTGGTCATGTATGATCAGAGAAGAACTTTAAAAATTATTTTAGGAGAATTGAAGTGTTCTGTTTTTTTTTTTTTCTGGATCTTCAGGCTTTTGTGTGTTGCTTAGCACCTGTCACTTGCCATCACTTTTAACAACAAACTATTTTTCTCACAAGAACAGACAGTTACTGATAAAGAAAAGTAGCATTAGAAATGGAATTGCTTTAGTCTGAGTTTCCATGGACATGCCACAAGACCATTGTCCTGCACCTTTTCACTCATTTGTCATCAAAGCTACCTGTTTAGGTACTTTACTATAATTTATAAATAAAAATGTTTTTATTTGTCTGATTATCTGTGAAGATATGAAAGCAGCCAAATTTAAACTTTTGTTGATCAGATTAGTTTCTCCTTTGTATCTGCAAGATTTTTAATGCTTATTAAGGCAGAAAATAGTATTTTTTTTGAGAATGGTGAATCTAATTGATACATACCTCAAAGATGTGATAAACTATAATCAATTCATCTTGTTCCATTCACTAAATTAGGATTCTCATACAAGGTATATGGAAACCAGTCCATAGCCAACTAGGAGACATCCTAAGTAGGAGTTCTTGCTGGGCATGGTGGTGTGCACTTGTAGTCCCAGCTACTAGGGAGGCTAAGGCAAAAGAATCGCTTGAGCCCAGAGATTCAAGACTAGCCTTCACGACATAGCAAGACATCATCTCAAAACAAACAAAGGAAAAATAAGTAGGAGTTCATATAGGAAAAAAAGAATCTGACAGATATTGAAATACAGAGTTTTATCCTAGAGTTTGAATCAAGTGCTAAGTAGGAAGGACCTAGCCGATAAAATGTATATAGATAGTCAATGTCAAGTAATTACTGTGAACATTATGGGACCAGAAAAGTCCAGTAAGAAATTCTAATCCTAGGATAGAGGCTGATTTTTTTCTATTAACTTTGTTGTTTTTATGGTGTATTCACCAGTGTGTGTGTATATATACACATACACACACACACATACACATGGCCAGAGATTTGCAGAGCCTCTGCAGATATCTCTTCTTCAATGGTGGGTGAAGCAAAGGGTTTCCATATGTGTACCAAGGCATGGTCTCAGAAAAGTGTGTAATCTATCTCAGTTTGTGCTCAGTGTTTTATCACAAGGAAATGCTGAGATTTGCTTATTGATTTATTCACTGAGCCGTTGACTGTTTACTTAGGTACTGTGATGTGTTGGACACTGTGAAAGTTTCTACAGATGCAAAGATGTGTAAGATAAGATAAAACACTAGAGTCAATAAATGTGGAAATACTATAAAGTCAGATTTGAGGAACACTCATCACTGGCAGATACCTCATTCCATCTGTGACTTTTTGAGCCAATACTGTGATGGATATGAAGAGATGGATTACTTACCAATGTGACACAGAATATCCATAGAATTCAGAATGTCTGTGAATGCAGAATACCTGATTGTAAGTTTTCTGTTTTTAACTACTCTGCAAAATTCTGATGACTCATCTTGCTATACTTTTTGGAAATAATTGCATGAATATATGCTAGTATATATAAATATATATATAACCTAATAGTAAATATATGGTAACATATATGTTAGAATATGTTAGTGAATTAATTTATGTTAGTGAACTAATTTATCACTTTATATGTTATTTACAATGTGTGTACACCTATCAGGCTAACACCAATGGACATGGAATACTGATTAGATACACACACACACACACACACACACACACACACACACACACATATATACACACACACGTGTATATATAAAATGTTATATATATGTGTGTGTATATATATGTTTGTATATATATGATTATACATATAATCTAATAGTGAATATATGTTAGTTTTTATAATCTAATAGTTAATATTAAACAACATATATATATTTCACTGCTAGATTATAAAAACTTTGAATA
>NW_016107325.1:286772-372192 GCF_001604975.1 Cebus imitator | reverse complement strand
ATGAAGATTTGCTCTTATCACCCGGGCTGGAGTGCAATGGCGTGATCTTGGTTCACTGCAACCTCTGCCTCCTGAGTTTGTTCAAGAGATTCTCCTGCCTCAGCGCCCTGAGTAGCTGGGATTACAGGCATGTGCCACCATACCCGCCTAATTGTTGTATTTTTAGCAGAGATGGGGTTTCACCATGTTGGCCAGGCTGGTCTTGAACTCTTCACCTTAGGTGATCCACCCTACTTGGCCTCAAAGTGCTGGGATTACAGGCATGAGCCACCGCGGCCAGCTGGGAATATATCCATTCTTAAATGAAAACATTTGCAGCCTACTGATAAAGCTTCCTATTTCAGAATAAAGCTTTGCCTTGTCGTTGTCTCAACACATAGACTAACTTACATTGTTCAATTTAGATTAATTGAAGTTCCAAACTTTCTCTATTCCAAAACTGTTGATTTCAAATGAAGACTGCATAGCTTTCTGCAGTCAGAAAGACAATTTCAATTTGTGAATTACTTAATAATATTTCTCCCTTGTAAACTTGGAAGCAGCACTCTACTGGTTTGCTCTAAAGATGTGCTACTGTGAAAAAGACAATTACATATTGTGGAAGAGTGTACCTAAGGAAAATTTTTGGGTAATAAATTCTAGTGGCAGAGAATAAACTCCCAAAATATGAGTATCTAAAATATGTTTCATTTTCTTAAACAAACTAATTTCTTTTTCAGCTATTATTCAGACCTTTTGACAAGCAAGCGAAATTTGTTTTATTAATTTCATTTGAACGTATGTATGCTTCTCTTTATTTTTCTATTTCTGATTGCAGTCAGCATAAAGACTTAATAGGCACTTGGGCCAGACATGATGGTGATATTAGCAAATCATATACTAAGGCTCTTACTATAAGGGAAAATATACTTTATGCAGTATATATTTATACACAATGCTATTATGTATATATTGTTGGAGGTAAAGAAACTTTTAAGAAAAAACTAATCTATCATCCTATTTTTCCAACCAGCCCAGATCAACAGCTATATAAAGGGTAGGTTTGGAATAGGGGAAGGTGAAATTTTCTCACTGAAGGCCCAATGGGCCTGCAGGCTGTGTAGGATACCTTGAACCTGGAATCATTACATCAGTATTCCACGCCCTTTGGCGTCAGCCTGATAGGTGTACACATGGTATAAAATGCTCACTCTTGTTTTGCCTTCTGAACTGAGATTCTTCTTAAAAGCGTCAACAAATCTGTTGATTATACCTCATGTTAAGGGAACATCTAGATAGAATCATTTCAGTGTTTGTGTTTTTCACTTTATTTGTTTTCCTTCATAACTTTTTATGCAGATGACTGTACAATGTTGAGATCAATTATAGCTGAAAATTTCCCTCATATTTACTAATTTATATAGTAACCAAAAGGTAGAAGGGAAATAAAACAAAAACATATTTGGTAATTTCATGAATTTAAAAATTAGCCCTGGGGGAAAATGCATCACTTTATATTTTGTATCACTTCTGTATTTAAGAAACCTAAAAATGGGAATTTCATATTCTCATATTTTGACAAGTACTTTACATTTGCTTGAATAAATATTTTACTATGAAAGGAATATGATTGAAAAGAAGAGAACCCCACTCTATTAACTTCTCAGGAACATTAAAGCAGTAAAAGTACACATTCCATAAGCCAAGGGATGCAGCAGCATTCAGTTAGCTCCAACCAATCCAGCAAAGAGATTTTCTTTTTCTTTCTTATTTTTAAGCTCCAAGAAATCCTGCACTTACAGAAAGGAGAGGTGTGCTTCAACTGTCATATTGATGTGGCAGAATTTAGCTCTTTTCTGAAGAGTTTTCATATCCCAAGAGCTTAAAGACAATAGTGCACTGTATATAGAGCCAATAAATCAATTAGCTTTAACAGCCAGAGTTCAGGAAATGCATTTATTCTCTTCGATGAAAACATGGCTTTTCCTTGTAGTTATACTTCAAACTGTTAAGGTCAATTTTTCACATGGAAATTATATTTAGCAGCTGAAAAAAATCACTCATAAATTTCATAAAGCAAAAGAGAAGCACTTACTAATGTAGAAGAACGAGTTTGTTTTATTTGTAATTATCTATCTTTAGAGTAATTGAGATTCTAAACAGCAGCTAATAGCCTCACTGTCTCAAATTACTACTGCCTGTAACTTTACCTTGCCAAATATCAAAGAGCTTTTCAATTGCAACACTACTACTAAAACCTGGGTCATTTTGTAGCAATTAATTGGAAGAGGTGATTAATAGCTTAATAATGGGTTGCTCTGTGTTTAAAAGGTACAGAGGACGTGCATAGGAAAGGAATATGTAATTTTGTATCCCTGAAACATAACCTAATTGAAAAATCAGCAGTTGGTCTTATTTACTTTAGGCTTGTATTTCCAAACCTTCTTTTGATCTACTCTGAGAAAATGTGTAAATCTGGAGAGTATTTTTTAATTAACTCCTTGAACATTGAACATGCTATGAATTTAAGGAGCACAAGCTATTCCATGGCACCTGCTGTGCCGCAGTCAACTTCACAGGAATTTGAGGGCAATACGTGTCAAGTATCTATCTGGATGTGCAGATGGTAGTGCCCATTCAGCAAGTCATCCACTACATGGTCACTCGGGGATTCATCTGGCTATTTGCCGATAGCATAGCCTTAATAATGTGGTGCCCAGGAGCCGGTGTCCACTTCTACTATGGATTCTTCTTATATTCACCCCAGACTTAGTGACTGTAAGATCTAGCTTCAGCCTTTCATAATATTCTTCCAGAAACTTCCATTAAGACAGTCAGTGCAATTTAGTAAGTTCACCACTCTCAATGTTTTGAAGCTAATTAACAAGGAAATGGCAACTTGACTAGTTAGACAAGTAATTTGATTGAGAGGGAGGTCTTATAATAAGGTAAGGGTTGCAACTAGCAAATAAAAAGGGGCCAGGACACAATTGTCCAACTCATTACAACATCACATTGATCCATGGCAAGATGTTTGGATATGGGACACACTAATTTTTAAAAATTGTCTACTGCAATTGCTATCAATGTTCATGTGTTTCTCTTATGTTGCTAGAAGACAGTCAAGATTAAAGCTCTCGATTTCCTGTCATTTCTTTCACATGGCACATTCTTGCTTCTCATTTCAGTCCAATCATATTCCAGTTGAACCTAGAAATACTGAACTTTTTGTCCCCCATTTATTTGCACAATGACTTAACGTTAGTGGAAGTCAGGATTTTAGTAACTTCCTGGCACTAGTTCTGTGGAACCAACCATAAAATGGGAATAAAAGGACACATGAAATAAAGACAACTATCTGGAAGTGCACTCCATATATCCAGTTCTCATACACTCAGGTATGCACTCTTGAAATAATTTATTCTACCAAAGGCAAGGTATCAAATGAAGACCCAACAGGTCACAGGATTTTTCTTTCAATTCTTTTCACATTTATTGGATAATATATAAAGATAAAGGAAAATTATGAAAATTAAAACAAAAAGGACTTGGTCTCCCACTGCTAAAGGGCACACATTCCACCAACTTTAATTAGCTGGAATGAAGATATAACACTTTGCTAGTGGTGGGGAAAGCCAGTCAGCTGAAAACAAAGACACAAATGGCTTTATGAGATTATTATATGCTCCCAAACAGGAACTCACTTATTCTCTGAAGTCAAAGGCTAGTGAAGTCCTAGATAAGTGGAAAATCTTTCAGCTTGAAGGGGTCTCACCTGTACATTAGAAATTCCTGCTTGGTGCGTAGCTCAAAGTTCTAAGCATCCTCCAGCTCAGAGCATAAAGCTTTGATTCCAAGATGTGATGGAGGCAGACCAGTTTAGCAGGAGTAGTTTTTTTCTTGCATGGCTTTTGATAATTTTCCTTAAAACAATATTTTTCTTTATTTTATTGAGACAGGGTCTTACCCTGCCACCCAGGCAGGAATGCAGCCTTGACCTCCCAGGCTCAAGCAATCTTCTGCCATATTTATTTATGTATTTTTTTTTAGAGATGGGGTCTCACTATGTTTCCCAGTCTGGTGTCAAACTCCTGGGCTCAAGCCATCTTCCCACCTCGGCCTCCCAAAGTGCTGGGATTACAGGTATGCACCCTGGGCCCCATATATCATAAAGCAAATTATTTTTAATTTGCTTAATTTCTTTGTACTCAGAGCTAAATCTCCCCATGACCTTAAAATATTTAGTACAATTATCCATGCCTTTATATTTTTGTATTTGTCAACTTTATTTCTGAGTCCTTTCTCAGAAGGCCCCATCTCAAACCTGGTTTAATGGTTTTCAAACTAGGCCTACTAATAGTTAATATTTGTCTTCTGGAATTACCTTTATTTCTCTCTTGCTTTACTTCTGTGGAGTAAATTTTCTAATAAGCTGTCCGAGAAAGAGTTCTTAGAAAATAAGTTGTCTGATGCGCTCTCCATCTTAAATATCTGTCCCCTAACCATATTTGTTCCATTGTTTGCTAGCTCCCAGTGTTTTTTCAGAGAAGTCACATATCCCTCTGATTCTTGGTCCCTTGTATATTAACTTTTTAAAAGAAGAGTGTTTTGGTTTTCTTTTGGGAAGCAGTTAGAATCTAATTTTAATATGTGACATTTTGAAATTTTATGATTTTGTACTTTGGCATGAATCTTTGTCATTCTTCATACTGGGTACATATCTGAAAATATATATTTTTAATTCAGAAAGCATTTCTTATGTGTTTTTTTAAAAAATAATTTTCTTCTCATTATCTGTGTTTTCTACTAGTAAGATATAAGAGCCTTGGATTTGATTCTCTAATTGTCTTATCTTTTCTCATCCAACTTATGTTTTTTTTTTTTTTTTTTTAGATTTTTCCTTGAGCTTATATTCTACTTCTCATATTGATTTTTAATTTTTAAATATTTTTGGCATGTATGGCCCATGTCTTAGTCTCTAATTTTTCAGTGGCACTCTATCTGAATATTGTATGAATGCAATAGTATCTATTTTATTACTGTACTGATGACATTATATTTTCCACAATTCTATTATCTTTATTTCTATTTCCTATTTATTTTGATGTTTTCTTTTTTTCAAGATCATTTGTTCAGATCTTCTTGCAAATATCTGATGGTTGTTGGTTATGCTGACTGAAAATTTACTTTGCAAAGGAAGAAATGCCAATTGACCCTTTTACTAGAGGGTGCATAGTCCCCTGGCCAACTTACTATTTTTAGGGTATGTAGGGTAGCATAAGCCTAGCTGTATATACCGAAAGTAGGATGAGAACAAGGTTGGTGGTCTTACCCTTACCTGTGTAAACTTTTACTTTGTCTGCTGTTTACATTGTGGTGGCATTCTCCCATCATCTTCTGGGCTTGAATTCCAGGCTTTCTTTTTGTTTTTGTTTTTGTTTTAGTTTGTTTTTTCTCCAGAGGTTAATATAACCAGAATGGCAAAAACGGAGAAGATACAGTGCTTTCACAGGTGGGGACTGGGATATCTTTCACTTAACTTGCCTATTTCCAGTCAGATACTTTGTCAGGTAAATCACTTTAATTTTAAATATCTTTCTTTTCTTGTAATGTTGATACACTTGTGATGCCTCACTTTTTTTTTTTTTTTTTTTTTATTTTTTTTGTTTTGTTTTTTTTTTTTTTTTTTTTTTTTTTTTTTTTGAAGAGTGGCAGAAGGAAGGGTCTTTATTTTTTCATTGAAATTAGGGTAAATTAGGCAAGATAGTAATGTTGTTTCCACATATCTTTATAGCAATTATATTAGTTAAAAATTATTCTCTTTTACAGGTTAAATAATTTAAAGCTTAGAGAACGTTCTTAAGTTGCACAAGGTTTTACAGCAAATCAATGGCAGAATCAGTGTCTGTGTCCAAGTTCCAAAGACTTTGGAACACATTTTTTTTAAAACACTCTACTGTGATGCCTCCACAACACAGAAATATTTTTAAATTGGTTCAGTGCTGATTCTAGCAGGTAAAGATTCAATGGGCTATTGAGTTAGCTAGACTAGAAATCAAAATAATTTTCTTTTCACAAGATACTGTTTTTCCCTAACTTAGCCCCAAGGCTCCATTCTCCTTATTAAAACTTGTTTTCAAAATTTTAACTTACAGTAGGTTATAAGTTGTTGACAAAAACTTTAAAAACTTCCCCTCTCAGGGGTATTTGGGGGTTAATTTTAAAAGATGTTTGATGAAGCTCCAACAATATTTCAGGGGGTAGAAGACGTATTTTGGACAGAAGAAAATTTCCGAAATAACTGTATAGATAGATAATTTATTGTCTACCTGTAAAGCAGGTTATCAGTGTTGAGGAAAAACTGAATTATCAGCAGGTGTGCCAAGATGGCCGAGAGGAGGCAACACCGGAATGCAGCTCCCAGCAAATGAGATGCAGAGGGCTAGAGGACTTAATGATTCCAAGTGAGATGCTCGGTTCATTTCAGTGGGACTGGTAGGACTCTAAAAACAGCCCAGGGAAGAAGCCGAAGCAGGGCAAGAGCCAACCAGGGAAGCCGAACTGAGACAGGGTGGGGTGTGTCCCCACCTCGAACATGTAGCTGGAGGGTTGGGGACTTCACTCACTCAGTTTTCCAATTCAGATTCTATACTTACCTCATCAGTCCTGCAACCCATGGTCCACAAGACCCCTGCCAGACTGAGGGGTACCATGAGTTGTTGATGCAAATCTGAGCCACGGCTCCTGCCTGGTGCCAAAAATTGTCAGCAGGGACCCAGCCAGAAGTTTGGACTCATGCAAGTGGGACAGAACAACCTGTCCCACGGAAAGAGGCAGAGCTGAAAGCAGGGAAACAGGCCATAAGGTCTGGCAGGCCCCACCCCCACAAAACTCAACCTGAAGCCCATGCGCTAGCGAGCTTGGCAGCAAATACACCAGTTTGACCCCAACGGGGAATATCAAGCTCGGGAAAGGAGAGGTGCCATTGAGAAGGCAGGGCTAATCTCACCTGTAAATAAACTCCAGGGGAAGAACACCCAACTGCAACCTGACTGTATCTGAGGCAGCCCAGCAGCACCTCTACAGGCCAAAAATGATACAACTCCAACCACAACAGAAAGGACATCTACTCAGAGATTCCTCCTGAAATCACCTTCAAAGATGAAAGGGAGATAAATCCACAAAGATGGGAAGAAATCAGCGCAAAAAGGATGACACCATCAAAGACCAGAACACCTCTTCCCCCAGCAAGGATCACAATTCTTCACCATTGAGGAAACAAAACAAGACAGAAAATGAGTTTGATGAATTGACAAACAGGCTTCAGAAGGTGGGTAATAACAAACTTCTCTGAGCTAAAAGACCATGTTCTAACCCAATGCAAAGAAACTAAGAACCTTGAGAAAAGGATAGACAAAATGCTAACTAGAATAACCAGCTTAGAGAAGAACATAAATGATTCGATGGACCTGAAAAACAGCACAAGAACTTCCTGAGGCATACACAAGTTTCAATAGCTGAATCAACCAAGCAGAAGAAAGGATATCAGAGATTGAAGATCAACTCAAGGAAATAAAACGAGAAGGCAAGATTAGAGAAAAAAGAGTAAAAAGTAATGAACAAAGCTGCCAAGAAATACGGGATTATGTGAAAATACCTAATCTACACTTGATAGGTGTACCTGAATGTGATGAGGAGAATGAATCCAGGCTGGAACACACTCTTTAGGATATTATGCAAGAGAACTTCCCCAACCTAACAAGGCAGGCCATCATTCAAATCCAGGAAATATAGAGAACACTGCAAAGATATTCCTCAAGAAGAGCAACCCCAAGGCACATAATCATCAGATTTACCAGGGTTGAAATGAAGGAAAAAAGACTAAGGGCAGCCAGAGAGAAAAAGGTTGAGTTACCCACAAAGGAAAAACCATCAGACTCACAGTGGATTCTTGGCAGAAATCCTACAAGCTAGAAGGGAGTGGGGGCCAATATTCAACATCCTTAAGGAAAAGAACTTTCAACCCAGAATTTCATATCCAGCCAAACTAAGCTTCATAAGTGAAGTAGAAATAAAATCCTTTATGGACTAGCAATTGCTGAGAGATTTTGACGCTACAAGAACTGCCTTACAAGAGCCCCTGAAGGAAGTACTAAACAAGGAAAGGAACAACCAGTACCAGCCACTGCAAAAACATACCAAATGGTAAAGAACAATGATGGAGTGAAGCAACTGCATCAACTCACAGTCAAAACAACCAGCAAGTAACAAAATGGCAGGATCAAATTCAAATATAATGATATTTACATTGAATGTAAATGGCCTAAATGCCTCAATCAAAAGACACAGACTGGTAAACTGGATATTAGTAAGTTAGTTCAACCATTGTGGAACACAGTGTGGCAATTCCTCTAGGATCTAGAAATAGAAATTCCATTTGACTCAGCAATCCTATTACTGGGTATACGTCCAACGGATTATAAGTCATTCTATTATAAAGACACATGCACACATATGTTCGTTGCAGCACTGTTTACAATAGCAAAGACCTGGAACCAACCCATATGCCTATCAATGATAGACTAGACAAAGAAAATGTGGCACATATACACCATGAAATACTATAGAGCCCTAAAAAAAACAATGAGTTCGTGTCCTTTGTAGGAACATGGATGAATCTAGAAACCATCATTCTCAGCACACTGACACAAGAACAGAAAACAAAACACCACGTTTTCACTCATAGGCAGGTGATGAACAATGAGAACACTTTGGTACAGGGAAGAGCAGAACATGCACTGGGCTATGTTAGGGGGTAGAGGGGAGGATAGAGAAGGAACAGTGGAGGGACAGGGAGGATGAGGAGGGATAACACAGGGAGAAATGCCTGATATAGGTGATGGAGGGTGGGGGGATGGAGACAGCAAACCACCATGGCATGTATATACCTATGCAACAACCCTGCAGGATGCAGGATGTGCACATGTACAGCAGAGCCCAAAGTACAATAAAAATAAAAATAAAAATAAAAATAAATTAAATCCAAAAAGTTCTTGTACAGAAAAAAAATTTAATTATCAGTTAATATCCCTCCACAGTAGAGAGAGAGGGTGGAAGAGAAAGATCTGCTTGGGATGCTGATGGGATAGGCTAGCTTTTAACATTTGGCTCTCTGGAGCTGGGCCTGGAATGGGCAAAATATTTTATCTGAAATATCTATGAGAGGGGAGTGTCAGAGTATGATGAAAAGTAAGTGGGGAGAACAGTGAACAGATTAGATGGGAGAGAGCATGGTGTATTTAGAGGCTGAAATCAGATTAAGAAGATTCTTATAGTCAACCTTATTATATAGCCAATGGAAAGTGAATGGTAATGTTTGCATTTGGAATTTACATATACAGACCTATGTTTCAAGGGATTTAATCTGGTACAGATAGCTTCCTTTTCTTTCTCTGCTTTTAAAATGGTTTAATTTGACAAGAGTGTAAATGGAATTGAATGAACAATCAGCTCTCGAGTCACTATAGATAGGATGACTGTGATTCATTGTTTAACTTGTAAGAATGAAAGGAAGGTACTAAGGCAAAAGGATAAACAGGAATTCCCAAGGCTCACTGGAAGGTATAGCTATCCTCCCTATGGACATGTTGGGGAAAGGAGGTAGGACAGAGTATATAAAACCCTGCCTGAATAATTGCAGAAGAGAAGGGAAAGGGAAGAGTAATTGATCATTGTAATAAGATCCTTGGTTTGCCAATTCCATATTCATTTTTAATGGACCAAGATGTAACTTTTATTTTGATGTAGATCTTTCTAGTTTTTAAAGATCCTACCAAAAAAAAAAAAATCAGTGAGTGCTGTTGTGAACCCATATGTTCAGGGATATTACATAGCAACATGTTTGATTATTTTAAAATTTTGCTTCAATTTGGTTAGAGAAATATATTCAATTTAGCTCCTCTAGTAATCTGGGTAACCACAGTCCTTGTGTTCATTGCCTTATGTGTTCTAAGTGTTCTAAGTACATGTTAAATGATTATTTAGTGATACAGAAAACTATAAAAACTCTGTGAGACACAAATATAGTGCTTGGTTTGAAGAATCATTTAGCCATTTGAGAGACAAACTGCATTCAAAATATTTTCCTCTCATTTGAGCATGGTCAACTTATCCATTAAGCACTGTAGACACAGCAGCAGGGCCTTCCTTCTTTTGCAGGCCTATGAAATGGTTTTAATTTATTTTAAAATCTGAAGAAAATGCAAGAATCTTTTAGGTAAAGAAAAAAATTTTAACATGTAATGGCATTCATTTTAAGTCAATTAATAGGGTCAAAAATATATTTTTGATAATTTTGATGAAGAAAGGAGCCCACAAAAACAGAACTGCTTAGGGCCTGTAAAAGTCACTGAGTCCACATAAACTACAAAGAATATATTTCTTAGTATAGTGCTGGCATAAGCTTTTTGTTGTTTTTCCTATATTAGGTGTCATTTTAATTTCAGTATCTAAACCAAGGTAACATTTTCTTTTTGAGCTGAAAAATCTCTAAAGATAATCATTCTCTTTTATGAAACAACCTTATGTGTTTTGTGGAAGAGGCTTCTTTCATTTCCTTAAGTCTTTTCACCAATAGTGATGAAGGTCCTCCTGGGGATCATTGAGGACTTTCCCTGGGGAGAGGTTGAGGAGATGCCTGAGGCTGGAAGCAACAGGCAAACCACTAAGCTGGAAGCAGGGAGAGAGAGTGGGTGGTAGCGGTTCTGAAAATCAACTAGGTGGGATCCAGCTTCACATGGCTGACTTGTATTCAATTTAGGACCTGTCCCAGGTGGCTGTTACAGAAAACTGTGTCGCCTATGGCTGTGTGAAGTAAATGGATGCTCTTCCTTCCCACATCCAAGTGTTTACTAGTAGTTAGTGAAGGCTAGCGTCACACATGTGGAATAAAGCTAAACACATGCCCCCCCATTACATTAACATTTTAATGAGAACTACTACAGTCTTCCTAACATGTATACATATTGTACATACTATTTTTACCTATAACTACTTATAACACTAATAATATAAATGGTGATAGCCATAAAAATTACTTAAAACAATAATAGCTAATGTATATTGGGCCACACACTATTCACATATACTTTTCTGAAATTTCATCACAATTCTCTGAAAGTTTTTGGAATGTCTACTATAAACCAGATGTGTTTTAAACTGGGAAGATAGTGGAGAATAGACAGGTGAAGCTTCTACTTTGATGGAGTTAATATTATAATGTGATAGTAAATTTAAAAAACAACAAGATAAATATCAGATGGTGATAATTTCTTTAATTTTCTATTTGAAATCATTGTGTGAATTTTAATCACAGCAAATGTGTTTTAGCAGTAGTCATAAAATCAATATTACCACATATGTAAGAGACAAGACACCAGTTTGGCATACAAAAATACTACATATTAAAATGGGGTTCATTGTCAAAAGTCAAGACTAAGGCAAGATGGTGATGCTTTCAATGCAGAAAATTATAAAAGAATAATTAGACGGAGAACATTGGTGGCTATATTTGATTGACTAGTCTAGCATTTAATTTAAAACACAATGTTCAAAAAATAGAAAATGTCCAATGTGACAATAGCATAGTAAAAAATTGGAAGGGGACAATAAAAGAGGACATCAGAAAGGTGCATGGGGTCAGATTCCTTGGGACACTGTAAAAAAATAAAGGTGAAGACCATGATTTTGCAGAACTTCTGCGAGTGACCTTGTTCTCCCTCCTTTTTACTTGTACTTGTCAAAAAAACCCCAAAAACCTAAAAACTTTAAAATTTGATGGGAATGCAGATTTCTTAGATAAGAGGGGATAGACTGCAATAGCCTAGGCTCTGTTCCAGTCCCTATAACAGCAGGATGTCATGCAGTGCTTTAGTGCAGTGAGTCTTGTGACTGCAGAGTATAAAACCCTGCGCAGGCTGCTTTCCAGATTCTCACAGCTGTGATGCAAGTGGGGCACAAGCAGTTGAGACTTCCTTCATCCTGCAGTTTTCTTGAGACTTTGAGGATCAACCAGCAATGAATTCTATGGTGCTCTTGTCCCTCGCTGCCTGTCAGTGAAAAACCCTCTTCATACAACTTATGTATATAAGTGATATTTCTCAGCAAACTCAGACAAGCAACCAGTGCACAGCGAATCTGATCCATCAACTCAATTCTTGGAGGAATGTGAATTCACTAGAGAATTCTCACATTGAACAAGAGAAGAACATGGGCTTACATATTTGTCTTGAAAAGCTGGGCAGATGGTGGTCATCTTGCTAGAGTGAAGAAAGCTCAGGAAAGAGCAATTTGGGCAAGAAAAAATAGAAACTGTGCTTTAGTTACTTACTGTATGAAATTTGTTTTCTGTTCAAGAAACAGAATTTTGAGACTTGCAGTTGGAATTTAGCTGTGGGACTAGATGAGATCACCTAGGTGGATGGTGTCAATAAAAAAGAGAAAGAGTTATAAGACTGAGTTTTCAGGTCTTCAAAATTTAGAAGTTAAACAAAGTAGAAAAATTTAGCAAATGATATCTCAAAATGGCCATCAGTGAAACAGAACGAAAACTAAGAATATGGAAACACTGGAGCCAAGAAAAGAAAGTATTTTCAGAAAAGTAGAGAGACTACCTATTAGGTACTGATAAGAGTTTAAATTAGATAAGAATAGAGACTGAACCATTGGATTTAAAAATTTGGCGACTTTAACAAGAGCAGTTTTTGTGATGTTGTGAGAATGATAGTATTGTTGGATTAAATTGAGATTAGAGTAAAAGGAGAGGATGTGGAGAAGGTTAATATATATCATTATTTCAGTAAATTTTGAGATAAAAGAGACAGTGCAAAGGGAAGTAGACTAGGAAGAAAATTGTTTTCCTTCTTTCCCATCTCTACCCTATCTCCTCCTCTTTCCTCCCCTCCTCTTCTTTTCTTCCTTTCTTCTTTCCTTCCTTCCCTCCCTCTTTTTAAAAGATAGGATTTAGCATGTTTGTGTGCTGATTCAAATAGAATTGAAAGGAGGGAGAATCTGTGATTTGGGACCTATAATTGAGAAATAAAATTCTTATTAATGCAGTGGGTGAAAAGAAGGACAAATCCGCGGGGTAAGTTGAAGACTGTTTTGTGGAAAGGCAGTAGGGTGCTTCATTCCTACTGATAGGTGGGACAGTGGAGTCTGTGATGTTGACTGGTTGGTCACTATGTTGGCAAAACAATAAAGAAGTCCTGGTGATGTAGACATTGGTGAAAGAAAATAACATTTGAAGAGAATTCCTAACTAGTCAATTAGGAAAGACAGAAACAAGTACTAAAAACAAATCAAGTAAGAAAAATAGAATGTGCTTTTACTTGATCATTTTTAAATGGATTTTTGGAGTCTTTTAACTTGTAAGTTTCTAAAAAGGTAATTTATTTGAAAAGTGATAAGTAGTAGATTACCTTATCTTTTTCTGTGATTATGGGTAAATCCTCTTTTTTGTTTTTTTTTTTTTTTTTTTTTTTTTTTTTTTTTTTTTTTTTTTTTTTTTTTTTTTTTTTTTTTTTTTTNTAAATGTTTTCTATTAAAACATCTAAAACCTTGATATAGATTTTGTCAATTTTTTTGTATAGGTTACTTAATGCAAATTAGGTATCAACTTCAGGGAGTAGTGCCTTCCTGCTAGTTTCCCCTAAACGTTACCCCTTCCCCAAAGTATCATGGAATTCAGTTGTTTTTATATTATTTGGGAGTAACAACCAACAAGACAGGCCAATCGCATTTCTTACCAATTACTGCAGCATCTAAAGGAGATTTCTTTGCTTATGAGTAGCCAATGCTGAGAGAAAAGCTGAATTTAGTTTTTTAACCCAAATCTTGCTCTGATGGCATCACCTTACCCTGTCTTTACTTCATAGCTGGTTCACTCAAGGAAGGACAATTGCCTCAATGCAGCTAGCCTATAGGCTGTCTGGTAGAATGGCCTGGGAGGTAATTTAGCCTGAATTTCTGTTACTATATACTTGAAACGCAGATAAGGATTAATTAGGCCAACTCACATATTCTATTTGGAGACGTTTTGCTGAATAGATATGGAGAAAGGGGGAGTTATTTTACTAGCAATAATAAAGTTGAATAAGTTGAAGTAACAACTAAAGAAGAAGCTATGAGGGAGCAAATATGTGTAAGTGGAAGGCAAAAGATATACAGTATTAGAATGTGAGATATCTGGCTTGGTAGTGGCTAGATCAGAAGAAGCAGAAGAATCAATAACAAACAGAGATTGACATTGTTCTTCTGTTGAAGCAGGGATAGGCTAACTAGCTCCCAAACATGCTTTCAGTTCGTTAATTTTTGACCTTTTCCAAATTCCAGAGGTCTGACCTATGACTGTTTCTGGGTTTTCTCAAAATTAGGTCAATATGCATGTTCACAGTATATTCTTATTACTTGAGGTGTTTTGAATAAAGATTTGTCCCTTGCCAGCTAAAGAGCTGAATGATTATTCCAGGTATTATATCCTTTCTTTTTGTCATGGAAAGAAAAGATAATGAAGTTTATGAAGAAATAAATTGCATTCATTATTACAAGTCAAAAATTTTAAATCAAGTATATACTTATGGTAACTTTATCCCAAAAATATTTTAATAAATGGCAAATAATCATTGCTTTTTCTTTTTTTCTATACTAAGGCATATTTCTTATACAATAAAATGCAAATGTGTTAAGTATTCAATTTGTTAAGTACTAGTTCAACTTGTTAACCTGTATAAGCATTACTACAAGCAAGACATAAAACATTTCTGTCATTCCCAAAAGTTCCCTTATTCCCATTTGTAGTCATTCTTTCCCAGACCTGATGAAATGATCACTATCTGTACTTATCACCACAGATTACTTTTGCCTGTTCTTGGACTTCAGATAGAAAGAACCATACACTAGATTTTCTTATGCATCCTGTTTCATTTGCCCAACATCTTTTTGAGATGCAGTCACATATACATACGATGTATATGTATGCATAAATCCATATATACACACACAAATGGATACATACAATACATATACATAGCAACATATTTTCTATGTTCAGGAGTCATTCATATGTATTGCTAAGAAGTAATCCAATGTATCAATATATTACACTTTGTTTATTCTTTCTTTTGTTGATGAGTGTTTGGATTGTTTCCCAGTTGTTGGCTATTAATATTCCTGTGTAAGTATTTATTTGCACATATCTTTTAATTTATCTTGGGTAAATACCTAGGACTGAAATTCTTGAATGAGAGTGTGGATGTTTGTTTACCTTCATAACAAACTGTTATGTGTTTCTTAGGGTTGTTGTATTATTTATATCCACATGAGGAAAGTATGAGAGTTCCGGTTGCTCTACATCCTTGCCAACATTTTACATGGTCATTTTTTTTTTGCTTTGATTACTTTAGTGTGTTCAGAATTCTTATTATTGTTTTCATTTATGTTTTCCTAAATATTAATAACATTGAACACCCTTTTTTCATTTTTATTGGCCATTTGTAAATCTTTTTCTATGAAGTAATTTTCGCTCAATTTTTATTAGCTTACTGTTTTACCGATACATAATATTTCACATATTTGTAGGGTACATGTAATATTTTATGCTTGTATAGAATGTGTAATAATCAAGTCAGGGTCTTCGGGGTATCCATCACCTTGAGTATTTGTCATTTCTATTTGTCTGTCTTCTAGCTACTTTTAGCTTATAAAACATTGTTACTAACTATAATTACTCTGCTCTGCTAGTGAATATTAGACCTTATACTTTACATTGAATACATGTTTGTACCCATTTATCAATTTCTCTTCATTCCCCCTCCCACCCACAAACTCTTCCCAGCCTCTAGTATCTATCATTCTATTTTATACTTCCATGAGATTTCTTTTTCTTTTTTACCTCCCTCATATGAGTGAGATCATGTAAAATTTGTCTTTCTATCTCTGGCTTATTTCTCTTAACATAATGATCTCTTGTTTTCATCCATGCTGCTGCAAGCAATATAATTGCATTCTTTTTTATGGCTGAATAGCATTCCATTGTGTATACATGCCACATTTTCTTCATTCATCTATTTATGAATACTTAAATTGATTAGATATCTTTGCTGTTGTAAATAGGGCTGCAATAAATATGTGAATGGTAGTATCCCTTGATAGACTAATTTATTTTTCCTATGGATAAGGGAACAACATAGTGAGATTGCTAAATAACATGGTAATTCTATTTTTAGTTTTTTCCGAAATTCCCATACTGTTTTCTATATAGGCTATACTGATTTACATTTCCACCCACAATGTAGAAGAGTTGCCTTTTCTTCACATTCTTGCCAAGATCTTTTATATTTTGTCTTTTTAGTAATAGCCATTCTAACAGAGGTAAGATGATATGTAACTGTTTTGATTTGGACTTGCCTGATGATTAGTGATGTTGAGCATTATCTCATATGCCTGATGATCATTTTATGTCTTCTTTTGAAAAATTATTTTGAGAAATATTCATGTCTTTGCTCACTTTTGAATGTGATCATTTGGTTTTAGGCCATTGTTTAAATTCCTTATGTATCCCAGATATTAATTCCTTACTAGATGAATATTTAATCCATCATAAGTTAATTTTTGTATAAGGTGTAAGAAAGGGGTCCAGTTTCAGTTCTCTGCACATGGCTTGCCAGTTTTCCCAACACCGCTTTTAAATAGGGAAGCCTTTCCCCATTGCTTTTGTCAAATTTGTTGACCATCAGATGGTTGTAGATGTGTGGTGTGTTTTCTGAGGCCTCTGTCTGTTCCATTGGTTTATAGGTCTGTTTTAGTACCAGTACTATGCTGTTTTGGTTACTGTAGCCTTGTAGTATAGTTTGAAGTCATGTAGCGTGATGCCTCCAGCTTTGTTCTTTTTGCTTAGGATTGTCTTGGTTATATGGGCTCTTTATTGGTTCCATGTGACATTTCAAGTGTTTTTTTTTTTTTTCTAATTCTGAAAAGAAAGTCAATGGTAGCTTGATAGGGATAATATTGAATCTATAAATTACTTTGAGCAGTATGGCCATTTTCACGATATTGATTCTTCCTGTCTATGAGCATGAAATATTTTGTCATTTGTTTGTGTCATCTTTTATTTCCTTGAGAAGTGTTTGTAGTTCTCTTTGAAGAGTTCTCACATCTCTTTTAAGTTGTATTCCTAGGTATATAATTCTTTTTGTAGCAATTATGAACGAGAGTTCACTCATGATTTGGCTCTGTTTGTCTATTATTGGTAAATAGAAATGCTTATGATAGATCTTGACCCTTTTTTCAATTTTGCCAGTCTATGTCTTTTAATTGAGGCATTTAGCCTATTTACATTTAAGGTTAATATTGTCATGTGTTAATTTGATCCTGTC
Organism: Cebus imitator; assembly: GCF_001604975.1. NCBI lineage: Eukaryota > Metazoa > Chordata > Mammalia > Primates > Cebidae > Cebus > Cebus imitator. Next base: position 354,781 of record NW_016107325.1, on the reverse strand, counting down.
ATTCTGATGATAACTGGTTATTTTGCCCATAGTTTATGCAGTTTATTCATAGTGCCAATGGTCTTTAAAATTTGGTATGTTTTTGCAGTGGCTGAAACAAGTTTTTCCTTTCAATATTTAGTGCTTCCCTCAGGAGCTCTTGTAAGGCAGGCCTGGTGGTGACAAAATCCCTCAGCATTTGCTTACCTGTACAAGATTTTAACTCCACTTCATTTATAAGTCCTGAGTTGAAAATTCTTTTCTTTAAGAATGTTGAATATTGGCCCCCACTCTTTTCTGGCTTATAGGGTTTCTACTGTGAGATCTGCTATTGGCCTGATGGACTTCTTTTGTGGGTAACTCAACCTTTCTCTCTGGCTGCCCTTAAAATTTTTTTACTTCATTTAACTTTGGTGATTCTGACGATTATGTGTCTTGAGGTTGCTCTTCTCGAAGAGTATCTTTGTGGTGTCCTTGGTATTTCCTGAATTTGAATGTTGGCCTGTCTTGCTAGGTTGAGGAAGTTCTCCTTGATAATATCGTCAAGAGTGTTTTGCAACTTGATTCCATTCTCCCCATCACTTTCAGTTGCACCAGTCAAATGTAGGTTTAGTCTTTTCACATAGGCCCATATTTCTTGGAGGCTATATTCATTTCTTTTCATTCTTTTTTCTCTAATCTTTTCTTTGTGCTTTATTTCATTAAGTTGATCTTCAATCTCTGATATCCTTTCTTCTGCTTGATCCATTCAGCTATCGATATTTGTATATGCTTCACAAAGTTCTTGTGGTGTTTCTTAACTCCATCAGGTCACTTACGTTCTTTTCTAAACTGGTTATTCTACTTAGCAATTTCTCTAACTTTTTTCAAGGTTCTTCTCTTGCTTGCATTTGGTTAAAACATGCTCCTTTAGCTCATAGGAGTTTGTTATTACCCACCTTCTGAAGTGTACTTCTGTCCATTTATCAAACTCATTCTCTGTCCAATTTTGTTTTATTGCTGGTGAGGAGTTGTGATCTTTTGGAGGACAAGAGACAAACTGGTTTTGGGAATTTTCAGCCTTGTTGTGCTGGTTTGTCCTCATCTTTGTGCATTTATCTATCTTTGGTCTTTGATGTTGGTGACTGTTCGATAAGATTTACATTTCTGTGATAAATTTCACTTGATCATAGTAAATTATTATTAATTATTATTATTTGATATGCTGTTTGATTTGGTTTGCTAGTATTGTTGGGAAATTTTGTATTTAGGTATGTTTCATTGGATATAGTTATAGCTATTCCTCCTTACTTTTGTTTTCTGTTTACATACAATATCTTTTTCCATTCTTTTATTTTCAGTATATATGTGTCTGGAGGTAAGAAGGATTTCTTATAGACAGCATATAGTTGGCTCAGGCTTTTAAAAAAATTCATTCAGTTAGTTTATATATTTTAAATGAAAAGATTAATTTGTTTACATTCAAGGTTATTATTGATATGTTGAGGGCTTATTCTTGTAATTTTACTAATTTATTTCTGTTAGTTTTGTGTATCCTTTGTTCGATTGTTTCTTTTTAATTTTTTATTTTTGCAGTTTTGTAGTATTCTGTAATGGTAGCATTTGATTTTTTTTTTTCTCTTCCTTTTCTGTGTTTGTTCTAGTACAAGCTTTTTAAAATTTTTGTGTTTTCATGATGGTAGTCATTGTTGTTTTGCTTCTGAGTATAGGACTCCCTTAAACATTTCTTGAAGTATCAGTCTAGTGGTGATGAATGTCTTCAGCTTTTACTTGTCTGGGAAAGACTTTCATTTTTCCTTCATTACTGAATAATAATTTTGCTTTGTATAGTCCCCTTGACTCACAGCATTTTTTTTTTTATTAGTACTTTGAATGTATTATTCCATTCTTTCCTGGTCTGTAAGATTTCTGCTTATAAATCCAATAATTTTTTTTTTTTGTATTTGACTAGATGCTTTTCTGTTGCTGTTGTTAGAATTCTCTCTTTGTCTTAGACATCTAACATTTTAACTATAATGTGCTGTTGAGAAGACTTTTTGAATTTTATCTATTCATGCATCTTTGAGCCTCTTGTATCTGGGTATCTAAATCTTTTTTAGGCTTGATAAATATTTATCTGCTGTTTCATTAATAGGCGTTCTAACCTTTTCTTTTTCTCTTCACCTTCTAGGACATCCAAAATTTAGAAATTTGGTTGCTTTATGGCATTCCAGATGTCACAAAGTCTTCACTCATTCTTTTAAACTTTAATTTTCTTTATTTTATCTGGCTGGGTTATTTCAAAAGACCTGTCTTTAATTTCTGAGATTTTTTTTTCTCCTGCTTGAGCTAGTCTATTGTTGAAGCTTTCAAGTATACTTTGTATTTCTTTCAAGGAATTCTTCACTTCCAGAATTTCTGTTTGTTTCTTTTTCATGAGATCTGTCTCTTTAGTAAATTTCTCATTTCTATCCTGAATTGTTTCATTGATTAATTTCTTTATTATTTTTCAGAATTCTCTTGTATCTCACTGAATTTTTTTTTTCAAATGATTTTCCTGCCTTAGCCTCCTGAGTAGCTAAGATTACAGGCATGTGCCACTACACTCAGCAAATTCTGAATTTTTAGCAGAGACAGGCTTTCTCCATTGTTGGTCAGATTTAGGTAATCCACCCTCCTTGACCTCCCTAAATGCTGGGATTTACAGGCATGAGCCACCATGCCCAGCCTCACTGAACTTCTTTAGTATCAATATTTTGGATTCTTTTTCAGGGATTTCATAAATATATTTTTGATTTGGATCTGTTCTTAAAGAAGGATTGTGTTCTTTCGGAGGTTTCACATTTTAAAAAATGTTTCCTGTGTTCTTACATTAATATCTGTGTATCTGGTGTAACAGTTGTTTCTTTCAATTTTTGGAATATGCTGTCCTAAGGGAGGATGTTTTTCTGAAGATACAACTATGGTGTTGGTTTTGATTGTGGGTGCATTCTGTAGTGCAGTCTCTGTATGATTTTTTTGGCTATACAAACTGTCAGCTGGATCTGTGATTGCTTCTGTGGGTTAGGGTGCCATTATTAGTAGAGGTGGTGGTGGAGTTTTGCTGGAAGCTGAAATGCCAGGTGGACCAGTCTTCAAGCCCTAGTGCCCTAGTGAGGTTGCAGCTGTAGGCCGTGCATGCCTGTCTTGGACTCCAGGGCACTGTATGTTTGCACTAATGTTAGTGAATCTAGGCAGGCCAATTTTAGGGCCTCCAGGTGGCTTGCTTGGGTGCTGCGAATGGCAGCAATTGGTCTGGCAGATGGGTAGGTCCTCAAGCCCCTGGGCAGCAAGCATGGCATGGCCTATGGCATTAGAAGTAGTGAGATAACTTTCTGGGACCTGAGTGGTTCATGCCATTATTGATAGTGGCTGTGATGGGTTGGGCAGGCTGGTCTCTAGACTTGCAGGTGGTACATGTGGATGGGTGTCAGTTGTGATGGTACTAGCAGCTTCAGTGAACCATCAGCAGGCACCTGGAGGGTGTATGCTTTGCTTTTGCATTGGTTCTACAGTGATTCACAGCAGTGACAATTGTGGGCTTTGGAATTTGTTTTCAGTCAAGGCGGCATCCCATGATTCCCACCTCGGCCCTGAGGACAGGGTAGGATGTACTCTGGTAGGGACTAGCCTCTTAATTGGCACCATGCTGCAGCTTAGGAGTTTGTGGGACCTAGCAAGGACTCTCTCTGGAGCAATGACTTTGTGTGGTTTCCAGGAAACTACCTATGTTAGTCTTGGGGCCCATAGAGATTGAGGTACTCTCCAGTGGCTCAGATTGTAGGCATCCAGATGGGAAGGTGGACAACTGGGAGTCCCGCAGTTACCCTTTCCCTGCATTAGGAAGCCTCGCTAGACTCCAATTCATCCTTACTGAACAGGCTTCCTCGATTTTCTCTCCTTCCTTGCTTTCAGTGCTTCCCATCACTTCTCTGTAGAATTTTAGTGTTCTTGGATGATCTGTTAATTATTGTGATTATCAACACACTATTTTATTCCTCTCCATGGAAGAGGCATGTGCCAGATGCATCTACTGACCCATCTTGAAACTTCTCCAGTTACTTCTCAATTCTTTACGAATAATTTCTTCATACATTTAGAATCTCAGAACTCTAGAATTTAACTTGGAGGCTTCTTATCTTCTGGAGTATCTGTGTTCCTATCAAAGGCTAATTATTCATCCTCATTGTCTCCTTATATCCCCACTTCCCTGAGTGTTTTAAATATGTTAATTTTTTTTCCTGAAATGCTTTAGTGTAAACCATATAATGTCATGTTTGTATATGTTCTTTCTTGATACTCATTTTATCAGATAAATTTCTCAATGAATTTTAAATATCTTAAAGTCAAGGAGCTGCCTCATTCCTAATTTCCTACCCTTTCTTTATTGCCAAACCCAGTGCTGCAAGTGAGACAATTGCCTAATAAATACTTGTTTAAAACAGAAATGAAATCTATTTATAAGAGTTATCAGCTCCTATTTTGTGGATTTATACCTTTTAAGGACTTGTTATTGCAAAAGTAACATATACATATATGTTCAAAATGTTAATTAGTGCAAAAAGAGACGTATTTGTGGTAAATAGATCTCCCCCATGCCCAACCTTCTGACCCTCTCCCCATAAGCATTCCCAGCACTGTTTCCTGTGCATTGCTCTTAGTGATCATCTAGTTCATTCATCTCAGCCTGAAGTGTTCTAGGTTGGCAGTCAGCCCTCTTTTCCTTCAGTTGTGGCATGTGTACATACCAGAGAAAGTTGTCTCTGAGTTGAGAAACTGGTTTATTTTTTAGCTGCTGCAAAATAATTAAAAATGAATGGATACAGTTGAATTGTAGGAGGCATATTTATTATTTCCAGTAGTTATAACAAAATCCTTGAAATTAAAAATCATACTTTGAACAGGTCGATTAGTCAGATTTAATTTTTCTTTCACTCCCTTATATTGGTGTAAATATTTTCATCTGTTATGCATAAACAAAAAGTATATTAAACTGTCAAAACATAAATGATTTCTTTTTGGCCACCATGGCTTGAGGGATTTATTTCAAGTCTGTTGTGCTACTATTTGCCCCTAGGATGTGTAATCTATATTTTAGGGGAACGTGGCTTACTGTAAGACACCTGTATTATTTATGTGTGATTAATATTTGCGTTATGGTGAATGAGGTCTTTTGGCCTTACTTTTCTCTTATAGTGACTTAATCATTTTTCACAAGAATGTAGTCATTGTAATAAAGCATTTCACATACTAGTTTGTTTTTCAGCAGTGACAAATGCAATTGTAGTAAAATGTGAATTTTCAGTTATTAAATATGGCATCGTGAATGTAATTTACTGAGCTACATCTGCAAGATGCTGCTATATGGCACTGCTGAAACTGAAACCAAGCCAGTCCTTGTTTATTTAAATTTAAATATAAACACTGGTGAACAGAGTCTTTAAATCACAATGCCTAGGCCTCCAGACCTAATTTTGTGTTTCTGGATATAAATCTGTAAACCATACAAACAGTTGGTTATATGGATGCCTATTAAGAAGGGCTTATTGTAATCTGTAAATTTGCAACAAATTATGAAGATCTTTGATCATCTCTGACAGATAATATCATGCTCCAAATTAGGACATATGTCAAAGTTCCATTCCATGGGTCACAAGACATGAAATTTTTTACAACGTTCTTTTAGAAAATGCACTTATGTCAGAAGAATGAGAAATTGTATGAGTTCCAAAATCTACAAGACTAAAATTCAGTTAGATATTAATGTTATCTGCCAGAATAATCTTCTTTCACAATGGTGACAGTGAAACATATTGCTTTTAGCAATTATAATGCAGACTAGGTGTCACATGGATCATTGAATATAAAAGAAATTAATCTTAAAATGGCCACAATGAATCTTTTAATTGAGTTTTGGTAAGCTTTGCCAAGTGGTAAGAATGAAGATATAAACATAAAAGATTACACACACACAAACACACACACACACGTACATGTGTGCGTGTGTGTGTGTGTGTGTGTGTGTGTATAAAATTGGACAACCTTCCTTTGTGGATACCTGAAAGTGGTAACTTTCTTGTTGCTTAGTGACATTACTTTAAATTTGAAAAGATGCAAGTAACTCTGGAATTTGAAACCTTTTTTTCTTTGTACCTTGTCTATTATTAGTTATAGCACAAATTTTATGCTGTAAACTTGCAAGTGGTAAACATTTTGGAAATAGAACCCTCTGTCAGTATTTCAGAGAGGGGATTAGATTATGTGTCTACTAAAGTCGTGATAGAAGATTCATGTATGTAAATACTGGAATTGTGACATAGCAAAAACCTTTTAGTTATATATTAATATTGAAAATGTGCTCAAACTTATTGAGTTTCCAGAAGAAGTCATCAAGAGTATTAAAGAATGATGTTGATAATTATACTGAATTCTAAGCCACGACATGGTGGACAAGGGCTTTAAAACTTCAGAAACATCAATTAAAGCCCAAGTTGTGTGCAATAAGCATCAAAAATTGATAAAAACTCAAATTTAGAGTTTTAGATTTAGTGTTTAAATCAATCAACTGCAAACAAGATTTAATTAAAGAATATTATTTCAAAGTGTAATTACCTACTGGGATTAGAATGAACCTCTATTGCCCATAATGTTCTCCTACTGTGATCCCACACTGAAAAATGTTGAGTTTTAGATTAATATGCATCTTGTAAGTACAAGTCCTAATCTCAATCTTAAAGGACATTTAAAACACACTTGGAACCTTCTATGCAATCAAGCCCAGTGTGACTACTCTGTCCACCATGCTAAATTTGTGATTACATTTTTTATGTGCATGATTTAAATCGCTTTAGCAGCAGTCCAGGGAGCATTTTACCCTGCATATTAATTACACAAAGGCTTTGTCATGTGAGGGTCTCAGTGGTCATGGTCTGTAATCCAGCTCATTTGAACTGTGAGTACAGTTTTTGAGCATGCTGTGCACATCAAGCCCAGCTTTAAAGCTAGAATAGGCTGAGATGGTTAACAGGTATGGTTCCTGCTTAAGGAATGAATGCCATTTATTTAGTGACATCTGCAAACTAATTGCTTAAAAATCTGAAAGTGAATATGTGTGCTCAGAAAGCTATTATAATATGTAAAGAATGAGATTCCAGACCACAGCATTCCAGTTCCTATTGTCTCAAGCTAGCAGTATCTATATAATCATATGATTCCTTCATAAAAATTCTTCATGTGACACAAAAGGGAATTTTTTTTTCCTTTTTATGCTTCAATAATATTATCAGACCATTTATATGTTTGGAACCATTTTTAAACTTGTGATTTAAAGACAAATTAAATATATTTTAAAATATATTTAGGTATGTCTGTCAATATCAAGAAACAGAAAGTAAAGTGAAAGATTATTAAAAACCCAAGCATCTCAGTTGAAGAATTTTCAAATATTCAGTACTTAAAATATGTTGCTTTATTATAACAATTTGGCTTTGAAATATTGGAAAATTAATAGTCTTTGTACATGCATTTTAGTGGGCTAGTCATTTAATGTAAGTCTATCATATGCTATTAAAACAACAATGGACGTTCATATCATATATGACATTGGAAACCTGATGTCATGGAAGCCTACAGTGGTTCTTAAGCATGAGGGAGATTCAGAATTATTTTAGTAAATGCTATATGGAGACACCCTGGACCCATCCCACGCCAGAATTTTAAAATCAAAACCAGTAAAGGAAGGACATGGTCAAGTGCATGTGTATTCTGAAAAAACACACTGAAAATCCAGAATCACTAATGGTTAGCTAAGCAATTTAATAGAAAATAACTGCTTTAATTTATGTCCAAAGAAATGTAATGACAGAAATATAGAAAAGACCCATAATAAAAGAGTGGCAAATGCTTCAAAATTTACTTTGCTGGGTAACTCCACTGAATCTCTGCCAGAAAATGATGTAGTAAGCAATCTTTTAATTGACACATATGTCTATATTATCACACTTTACTGGAAGAGCAAAGAAAGTACAATATTTTTAAATGCCAAATTATGCCTTAAAAAACATAAAACGGACAGTCTGAATGTGAGCTACTGAAATACTTTATAAAACCTAAGTGGAAATAAAATAAGAACTGATTCTTCTTTTGTTAAACTCAAAAAATATGTGTCATATCTATCATGCCTACCAATATTTGAAGAAGAAATTAATCATCTTTCAGAACAAATGAACATCTCTGTTATTAAAAATATGTGTTCAATTATTTATGTATAACTTTTCTTATTCAAAGCAATTTGCCTTTTACCTCTTAGACCTTAAATCCAGCTAGCAGCTAAACTGCTTGAAATTCTTACAGAGACTCCTGGAAAAGTTCTACTTATTCAATATTCAATGCAGATGTTTTTAAAAATGATGTTCCATGCACTAGGCACTGAAATGGCGCTGAGAGATAGCTAAACTATAGACTCTGGCTTAAGAAACTCACAATCTTTAGGAAAAAAAATGACAAAACAAAAGATTATAGTATAACAAGAAACACATAAAAATGAAAAAATTTTCCTAAGCTTGTCTTACATTGTCAGTTTTATTTTTCATAATATAATAAATGTTTTACAGATAAATTATTTTCCATATTCTTTGAAATAAAAATTATTTGATAATGAAAACAGAAGAATTTTGTTATTAGCATTTACAAGAATATTCATGCTATTGACTTGTTTTCATCTAATCAGAGCAAAGTTTACGTACTGAATAAGGTAGACCTGCCCTAAAGGTAGAGAACTTTAACGTGAGTGTTTGGTGCAGGAAGAGTTATGTGTGTGTTATAATAAGCAAAGGGTATGTAAAGTTACAGATATTTTTGTGAAATTGGCTTCAATATATCCAATGGATTGAGTTGCATATTTAAAGGATTTTTTGGTGTGGTATTTGAAGAGTCAAATGCTACGTTGACTTACACTTATGCATCATTGTATTATAAAAAGATTCAGGAGAAATTTGGCTATGCCATTTAGCAGGTCTGACAGCCTTTGTAGGAGTGTGAACACTTAAGAGGCCATGTAAAAATGCAGTGTCTATGTCTGAACATTTGTGCTTTCATACTGTTGGTTTGGGTTACAAAAGATTGTGATGGTTCTTAAAGGAACAGCATCAGTTCAGCCAACTCTAAATATTCTAATATTGATTTCCATTTCGGTAAAGCAGAGTGAAGATTTAAGACAGATATCCAACTAATTTGAATTATATACGCAGCTTTTGCAATTATCCAAATAACTCAGTAAAAATGAATTATCATTAGGATGTAACTTACTTCTGTTCTTCATTTCTGTTTGGCCACATGGATGCCAAAAATTATGAATATTTGGAAACAGCCTTGGCAATTGTGTTTTTCACTTTTCTTAGCGATGCTTGGCATCATATAGTCATAGACCTCATTGAATTTTGTAGCCTTTACATTGATTTTCGAAAAAAGAAAACCATTTTATACAAGGCATATTGTAAGAGCTTATTACTTAAACCAGTTTGACTACTAAAGCCTGACGTCATTCAATTTAAATTTTATCAAAGAAACAGGGCTCTTTCTTAAAATAATCTGTCTTCTAGTGACTGCTTAACATTGTTATAAAATAGTGTAACTCTTTCCAGAAAATTCACTGGAAATTAAGCTTTTGTAATCCTTTATTTAAATTTGCCAGTTCTTTAAGCAATATTTTTCCTCCCTGAAAACTGGTCCAAAAGTCTGGTAATTGGAAGTTAATATGCCCTTTCAGAGTTGATGACTTTTCTTTAATGTACTTTCTCCTGTTTACTTCATAGAGTTGTACATTAATAAAAATCCATAGATTAAAGCCATGGAGTTATTTTTCTAATGAAAAGTCTCCCTAAATATCTGGCATTTTATATCAAATTTTAATGTTTCCTATTTTGAAATCTCAGCAAAAAACTGTTGATGTGGGTCTCCTTTGATAAATTATAAAGGTAAACTTTAATGAACATTGAATAGGATCACCTTTGCTACTTGGGGTAATAGAATAAAATAAAACAAGCAAACACATTTTTCTTACTGCCACATGCCTCTCCTTAATAATAACTTTTGTGTCTTCCACAGGAATAGATGCTGTGTAAGTCTCATTAAATTACCTGACTGATGGAATAAATACACAGCCTATAGCTCGGCAGTCCATAGTAAACTGAACAAGGGTTTTGATATCTGAGAGTTCTGCTTATTTACACATGCCTTGGACTCTTCTCACAGATATGTAAATTATTCTGGTTAAAACTAAATGCTAAAGTCTACACCATTAGTCTTCCACTTCATGATCTCCACATGGGGCTGTTAGAGGGATAATGTACCATACAATACACGGTTTACTTTTAATTAATAGAAAAAAAATGTGAAATGAATATTAAATGTAGCTTAATGTGAAAGAAAGCTCAAAGCAGTTTGGTTGTTATTTATTCATTTTAAAAATATTCAGTCCCGCTTCATGATTAGAAAATAAGGAATGCATTACCGGACTGGAAGCCTTGCTGGAGCTTTGGAAGAAAAAAGGAGCTTGAAGAGGCCTTAACAAACCAGCTAATGGTACTGGGCCTGACACAAAGAAGGGATGCTTTAGGGAGCAGTCCAAGGAGCTCTGCTCCGTGCCTATTGAATCCCAGCAGAGCTTTTCTCTATATTCCCTGCTGCGATTGTCCCCTGCTCTATACCATATGAATTGTAGGACCTGGTATTAAATCTTAGAGTAAAAAAGCTCATCAAATAGAGCATTTAATTAAAACACAAGATCTGTTTGTCTGTGTTATAATTCAATGTGTCAAAATTAATGCCTCTGTTTTTAATAAATAGAATTACCAGTTCGCAAACAGTTTATCACACTGTTCCCAACCTCAGAATGGAATTTTAATTATATAACATTATTTACGGCAATGAAATGATCGTGTTTCATAATATTTGCCAACAGCACAAGTTCGGGTTTAGAAAGGAAAGCTCTATTAAATAATCACTTCCTCCAGTGGATTCCCTTTTGTCTCATTTGGCTCACCTAGGATAAGGTAAAGACCTTGAGAAAAGACAAAGAGCATGAACAATTCTGGGTAGGCTTTAGGAGATAACAAAGTCCTCACTGAAGGCACTTATTTGCAAGATTAAAGGGTTTGAAGTAAAGCCTGAAATTAGTAACTTTTCATCTCCTTTACCCAGACAGCCAGTGTTTTGTAATAAAATAAAGACCTTGCACTTTCAAACCTTCGTGCCAGACAGACTGTGAAACTGAATGCTACTCAATTTTAAATTATTCATACATTCTTAATGTGATGTTATCCTTATAAATGATAGTAATGGTACCGTTTAAAACCTAGAAACCAGCAGGCACCTGCCAGTGAAACGGGTTCATTTAAAGCATAGCCATTGAATCCTTAATATGAGTGCCTATTCCAGAAGACTCAGCTAGAGGAAAGTCAGTAAGACATTTGATTTTACAGTTAGGAATTAGGTAGCTTGACGTGATTAGCAGAAGGGAAGTGAAATGCCAGTGCTTAATTTACAGAGAATTTACAGACCATTTGGAAAAATTACCCTGAGCTTAGACAGTACTTGCAGAAAATTCTACTAACTCTCTTTATAAGAGTATTAGCTACAAATAATTGTTTTCATATTATTTAGCAAAGATCAAAATATACTGTAAGGAATAAAAAAGGCATGGGAAACCGTGAATATATTCACTTGCTCACTTTAAAAAATATAAAAGTTTGTGTGTATGTCTAAGTGCATCTGTGTGTGAAATTGAGCGCTTAAAAAAAGTTTGTGAGAGAGATCCATGTAACAGTCCAAATAGCTCTTTTCTGAGTATTAAGAGAACTGAGTTGAGTCTATAAAACCTAAGGTCTTTACAAGACATACCATACCAGTCATTTTGCTTTCTCCAACATTAAAAAAAAATTATGTTGCTTTGAATTCATTTTCAGAATCCTTTTAGTGATATCAACACTTGTCATGGTGTTGGGAGAAGAAATGTCTCTCTGAAATGTGGCCATATTCTTTTGGAACATACTTGTTAAAAAAAATTGCAACTTTTTGAGGTTGTGTCATTTTTAGATGGACATTTTTACATACATCAATTTTTGTAACCTTTTGAACATTTTTTTCCTGTTTGTAATTTCACATTAAGAGTCTTTTTTAAAAAAGAAATTTAGCTGTTAAATATTTTATTCAGCTATCAGTTTTTACACATTCTACATAAGTAAGGAGATTAATAACAGATTTCTGTTCATCCAACTTTGAGTTCAAGACTTAAGTGTCTCCAGGACTCTAATGATACTGCTTTAGGTATCATTAAATAATTCTAGCCTGCGTATTATTAAAGCTTACAAGAGCTGATGTTAGTGAACCTCATTTGAACTCCTCTAAATCTGTTATTTATACCTGAAGGCTTTTCTTGTATCCATTGAGAAAAGGTACTCTCATGTCTAGAAGTCTCAAAGTTGATTAATCTGAGATTTTAACATTATTTTTCACAAAACCACAACCAAAATGGTAGTTATTGTTGTGGTTTACTTGATTGCTTGTGTCTGTTCTGTTACCTCACTGAAATGAACTCCTTTTTCTACATGCATGTGTACTAAAAAATAATATTTATTTTTAATTAGGGTAGTAAATATAATGGTTAGATAGGAAGTCTTATAATATTATACCGTTAAAATAAGGCATGTCATAATTGAAATGGATCCTTTCCTTAAAATTTGAGATTTTAGAGTTTTAGAAGACAGTTTAATGTTTCAAGCATAGTTGCTTGATTCAGATTGTTTGGGTAAAATGCATATCACCTGTGCTGCATACCACCTGTGTGCCTTTGAGCTCAACAGGGACACTGTGAGATAAACAATCACAGCTTTGAGATAGGTGTTGAAATAGTTCAACAGCTATGAACTATTTTGAAGGTGAGTTTTAGTGGGGAACCAGCTTTGTAAATTTTATGATGTACAAATACATTCTATGTAGTCTTACTAGCAAACGGTTGGGTCATTAGCATATGGAATAAGCAGAATGCTATGAGAGTAACCACAAAATCAACTCTATTTAGTTGTCTCACTGGCTATTTAAATGCTTTGAGATGATAATTCTCACCTTGCTTCTTGACGAAGCAACCATCAGGCCTCATGATTTCCTCTCATCTTGAAGTGCACAAAAAACTCTCTATCACTTCTTTAAGCTCAATCCACTAATTGAAAAGGTCCAGTCCCAAAAAATCATAAAAATTTTCAATTTCATTTAATATTACATCATTTTCCAACCTCTATTTTATCATGCTGACAAACACCGGCACTTGTGGTGGGAAGGGCATGGCAGTCTGCTTTTTTCTGCCACCAAATAGTGCCCTCAATCCTCAAGGTACTAATCAAGGTTTCAAGTTCTGTTGGGGTCAAGAGGTACTGGCTGGAAGAAAGAGGAGAGGGATAAAATAATTCACCACATGATACTTCCTCTTATTCATATTCTTCTCCAAAGTAGCCTCATTTGTATACTTAACTTTATTTTGCTCCTTAAGAGCCAATGAATTCAGTGTCACCTGGTGAATGTTTATTAACAGAATACACAAAATGCCAATCAATGGACAGCTAATTCTCACTGCACAATGGCAAATACTGCATGATCTCACTTATATGTTTAATATAAAAAAGTCAAACTCATAGAAGCAGAGAGTGAAATGGTGGTTACCAGGGGCAAGAGAAAATAGGAGAATGAAAAGATATTGGTAAAAGGACACATAGCCTCTGTTAGAAAGAGCAAGCTCAGGAGATGCATTGAACAGCATGGTGGTTATACTTAATAACAGTTATTGTTATTAATAATTATATATACAATGAAATTAATAACAAGCACTGTATACTTGAAAATTGCTAACAGGAAATAGATTTCAAATATTCTCACCAGAAAAAAAAATAAGTATGTGAGGTAGTGAATATGTGAATTAGCTTGATTTAGTCATTCCACAATACAGACGTATATAAAAACATCGTGCTATACACCATAAATACAATTTTTATTTGTAAATTAAAAAATAAAAATAAAAATCCTAAAAAAACCACGTGACTTCTATCTCCAAACATACAAATCTTTGTCATATTTTTAGTTTATGAAACAATTCTGACACTTCTGTAATATTTGGAATTATTTTCTTATAAAAAGTTCAAGTATTTTATTCTCTTAATTTTGATAGTAAAAAATTCCCATTAGGCAAGTCTTTTTGGGATAAAGAATTTATTTCTTTTGGATAGTTTTGAAACTTGCTTAACATTTTATATGATTAGCTGAGCATGGCGGTACCCACCTGTGATCTCAGATACTCAGGAGGCTGAGGCAGTAGAATCACTTTAACCTGGGAGGCAGAGGTTCCAGTGAGCTGAGATCATGCCACTACATTCTAGCCTGGGCAACAGAGCAAGACTCAGCCACACACACACACACACACACACACACACACACACACAGTAACAGAATATAGAAAACTGGAAAAACAATTCATAACCCAGTTTCTCACAAAGGAATGGAAAACATTTTAATTTGATTGCTAAATTTAACTTGTTTATAATGACTCTTGCACAGAGGATTGAGAAAGATTATTTGGCTATAGTACCTATAATTGATTGATAAAGTCTGCTGTGATACACAAAGCAGTGCCATATATATGCCATCCTCATCCTAATATTACCAGTAACCACATGGCAAGAATTTCTTTCCAGTTATTTTTTTCTATGTATGTTATTTATGTTGCTATAATTATGGTGCTAAATGGCAATTCTAAAGTCCATATATGTACATGGCTCATGAGCCTCATTTCTGCTTCTGAATTTATTGAAATGATTAAACTTTTATGAATTAGTCATTAGTATACAAGATAGGAAGATTCAATCACCTGTAAAATTCCATGTAGGAGAAAATACATATAAGCAAGATTGCTACTTACATTAACTCTACTAGGAAGTATATGTTATATTAAAGATAACAATAATAGTTTTATTATTATTTTTTGAGATGGAGTCTTGCTCTGTCGCCCAGGCTAGAGTGCAGTGGTGCGATCTGGACTTACTGCAGCCTTTGTCTTCTGAGTTCAAGCAATTCTCTTGCCTCAGCCCCCCAAGTAGCTGGGATTACAGGTGCCCGCCACTGAGCCAGGGTAATTTTTGTATTTTCAGTAGAGACAGGGTTTCACCATCTTAGCCAGGCTGATCTCAAACTCCTGACATTGTCATTCACCCGCCACAGCCTCCCAAAATGCTGGGATTACAGGTGTGAGCCACCATGCCCGGCCAAGATAATTATTTTATTAATTTAAAATAATTTATTTGAAATTCTGGATTTAAAAGTTTGTATTACATCTTTCTTAATGTTTTAACTATTGGAAGAAATTTAGGTAAGATCTGGGCAGAATGTTTTCCATTCTGTCATACTTCCCATAGGGAAAAATAAGCTTAAATGAACTTTATGGAAGGCATGAAAGTGGGCTTTATTGCTGCCCAGCTCCCCTCCCAAAATGTATTTTTTTACGTATATACATGCACACACACACACAGACACTCACACACACCTATATATTTAAGTATTTTATTTTGATTGCCAACTCTTTCTTTAGAAATTCCCACATAACTAATATATTTTAAAGATTGGGGTGAATGCTCTATTTTAAAAAGATAATACTAATTGTATATGAATTGAATCTTATATTCATATATTTTCTTCAACTATTTAATTTGAGAAATTCATAGATTCAAATGCAATTGGAAGAAATGATAGAGATCACCTGTACCTTATACTAGTTTTCCCTAATGCTTACATCTTACAACACTATAATGTAATTGTATTAGATAATAACTAAAATATTGACATTGATAAAGATATAGAACAGCTCCAACATGAAAAGTATCTCTCATGTTGCCACACCAACTTCCTTCCCCACCCTTTTGCTATTTTACAATTTTGCCATTTTGAACATGTTATACATTTGACTCTCTCTATGAGTTCCACATTCACAAATTCAACCAACCATGAATCAAAAATATTCAGAAAAATTAAAAAACACCAATAATAAAAATTACAAATTTTAAAATACAAATTAAGAAATATTTGCATTGCATTTATGTCATAAGTAATCTAGAACTAACGTAATATATACAAGAGGACATGTGTAAGTTATATGCAAATGCTATTCCATGTTATATATGGGACTTGAGCATGTGTGGATTTTGGTATCCCCAGGGATCTTAGAAGCAATCTCCTGTAGTTACTGAAAGATGACTGCATAAATAAAATCATAAAATATTTAACGTTTAGGGATTTGCACTTTTCACTCAGCCTAATTCCTGGAGATGTATCTAAGTTGTGTGTATCAATGGTTTGTTTTTATTCCTAAATAGTCTTCCACTGTATAGATGTACCACAGTTTGTTTAACCATTCACTCAAGAAAGTATGCCTGAGGTTTTTCATTTTTTTAGCTGTTACAAATAAACTGCCATGAACATTTGTGTACAGGTTTTTGTGTGAACATAAGTTTTCATCTCTTTTGAGACAAATATACACAAATGTTCAATTGTTGAGTCATATGGTAATTGAATGTTTAGTTTTATAAGAAATTGCCTAATTATATTTTTTTGGGGGGGATGAAGTCTCACTTTGTCACTGAGGCTGGAATGAAGTGGTGCAATCTCTACTCACTGCAACCTCTGCCTCCTGGGTTCAAGCAATTCTCTTGCTTCAGCCTCCCAAGTAGCTGGAATTACAGATTCCCACCACCACACCCAGCTATCTTTTTGTATTTTTAGTAGAGACAGTGTTTCTCCATGTTGGCCAGGCTGTTCTCGAACTCCTCACCTCAGGTATTCCGCCCACCTAGGCCTCCTAAAATGCTGGGATTACAGGCATGAGCCACTGTACCTGGCCCCTCTTCACTTTTGAAGAAAAATTTCACAGGTTATAGAATTCTAGTGTAAGCCACCATGCCCAGCCCAACTGTTTTCAAGAATGGCTGTGCTTGGTTGGCCACAGTGGCACATGCTTGTAGTCCCAGCTACTCCAGAGGCTGAAGTAGGAGGATCTCTTGAGCCTGGGAAGTTGAGGCTGCAGTGAGCCGTGATTGTGCTACTTCACTCTAGCCTGCACTCAGCAGAGTGAAACCCTGTCTAAAACAAACCAACAAACAAAAACAAAAAAAGAACAACTGTACCATTTTGCATTCTCACCACCAATGTTTAAGTGGTTCAGTTACTTTAAATTCTCATCAGCGTGTGACCCTATCACCACTTTTTCCCCCCAACTACTCTAATAGATGTATAGTAATAGCTATTTTGGTTTATGATTTTCATTTTGCTGATGGCTAATTATGTTGAACATCTTTTCATGTGCTTGTTTTACATTTGTCTATCCTTTTAGGAAAATATCTTTTCATATCTTTTTCCTAATTTGTAATTAATTTAAAAAAAATTTTCCGTTTCTCTCTCTACCCCTCCTCTCTCATTTCCCCCCTCCTCTTTCTTTTTCTCTCTCTCCTTCTCTCAGGGTCTCTCTCCCCCTCTGTCCCCTTCTGTCTTCTCTGTCTTTCCCTCTCTTCCCTCTCCCTCTCTCCTCTCTCTCCCACCCTCCTCTCTTGCCCCTTCACTTTCTCTCCACCTCCTCCTCTCTCTGCCCCCTCTCTCTTCTCTCTCTTTCTCTCTCATTCTCTCCCCTCCTCTTTCTCTCTCTCCCTCTCTCAGGGTCTCTCTCCCCTTATCTCTCTCCATCTACTCTCTCTTTCCCTCTCTCCCATCAAAAAAAAAATTCAGTTTTGAGAGTTTTTGTATATTCCAGATACTGGGTTTTTTTGTTAAGATATGTGGTTTACATGTATTTTCTCCCAGTCTATAATCTGCCTTTTCATCTTCACATGAGCTTTTAAAGATCAAAGATTTTAATTTTGATAATATTCAATTTGTTTTATCTTATAATTTATGCTTTTATTGCTTTTCTAAAAACTCTTTGCCTGGTCTGAATCCCACAAATTTTTATCCTGCTTTTTTTTTTGGAAGTATTTTTTTTTAATTTTTTCTAAAGTTTAAAATCTGTAATCCAGTACGAGTCAATTCTTCATATAAAATGTGAGATTTAAGTTGGATTTTATTTTCTTATTAATATACAGTTGTGCCAGCCTCATTTGTTGAAATATCTTACTTTTCTCCATTGGATTACTTATGTTCCTTGACTGAAATCAGTTTAGCATATTTGTATTAGTCTATTTCTGGGCTCTTTATCCTGTTCTATTGAACTGTGTGTCTACCCCTCTCTCAATACCACATAATATTGATTATTAGCTATCTAGTAGGCCTTTATATCCAGTAGAGTGATTCACTCTACTGGCTAGAATCTTGCTAGAATTTTGATAAGACCTGCATGCAGTAAACCTACAGATCAATTTAGGCAAAACTGACACCTTTCCTATGTTGAGCATTCTAACCTGTGATCATGGCATATCTCTACATTTACTAAGATCTTTCTTCCATCAGCATTATGTAATTTGCAGCATATGGATGTTTATTTTGTAAGTTTACACATAAGATTTTTGTTAATTGTGGATTTTTTGGGGTAATTATAAATTGTATTATGTTTTTACTTGTGGCTAATATTTTAAAAAATTGTTAAATGTTTCTCTGATTTTAAAGATGACTACATGACCATTCACTTTTCAGCAATGCTTAAACTTTTGTAATCATTTCTTTCCTTCATAAAGAGTTTAAATACAAAAAGTGTGTGCATTACACTTTTGAGATTTTAGGCTTAACAATCCTATTTAAAAGGAGATGACACATCTTGATCTAAGTGGAGGTCTTAAGTATTATGTTCCAAGTCTAACCCTGTTCTATATTCTATATTTGTATTGATGTGTTTTTATTTCTCCTCTTATCAACATTGAATCTATTATGTACACATTACAGTGATGTGATTTTTGTAGAATTTACATTTGAATGATATCATTCTATTGAAAAATCTGATAATGGCTTATTAAAGCATATGGTAAAAAATATCCATTCCTTTATGATAGCCTACATAATTTAATATAGCCTAACACTTTTCCTGTATTTCTTGCTCATGTCTTCCATGTTACCCTTACAGTTCTGGCCTTTAGTTTTTTCCTCAAACAAGCTAAGTTCTGTTTCCCTGGCCTACATCATGACTTTTCCACATCTCCTCCTCATTGCTTCTTGTAATGTAACCTTAACGTTGTAAATAAAATGTAATTCCTTTATGTTGTCTTCCTTCAACTTTCACTTTAAATTGGATTTGTCTACCCATCTTCTCAAGCTTTTCTCTATCTCAGCATCCATCCCCCATTACATTAATACAAATGGTAATTATTTTGTTTGTTCTCTTGCTTTTGTTTCACACTATTTCCCTGCAAGTGGTTGTAAGTTATAAGAGTTCAGGCCATATAAGTCTTTTGTTTACCTTGGCTTATAACATAGGTTCAATAAATGCATGCTGAGTGAATGAATGAACATTGAAAATACATAAAAGTCAAAAAGAAATATATCTAGAATGTATGTTTAGACTTATGTTTCTCCTATAAAATTAATTGTGTATAATTTCCCACAAATGGCAGAAGATCCCTGCAATTTTCCTTGACAGTATATTTACTATGAACCACTATTCTTGTGGCTGAAACATTAGAAAAGAAAAATAGTTTCCAGAAACAGAGAAGTGGGAGCTTTGGTGCATTATTTTCTAATTAGACAACTTCTGAGGTACTGTGTTCCCTTTAGGCAAATATTTTTACCCCAGTATTTTTTTCACTGAGGTATCATTTATATTTCATAAAAATTCACACATTTTGAATGTAGTTTGATGTCTTGGTAAGTGTGTAAGATCACATTAACACCACTAATATCAAAATACAGAAAATTATTATAGTGATATTTTAAAAAGGAATATCACTTACCTGCAGTGTATGTGGAAGAAGATAAAAATTCTGAAGTGATTAGAATCTGCACCTAATGGAGATTTGTAGACGAAACTGGGCATGGAAGACAGGTCTTCTATTTTGACTTGGAGCTAAGGCAGGAGTGTGACATGACACCTTTTATCAACTTTTTGAAGGATCATTACTTGAAAGAGGGATTTAATTACTTCTGTTCTTAAGAAGGTCTGTTCTTAAGGGTCTGTTCTTAAGAAGCAGAATGGAGACTTACACGTAAAGATTACAGGCAGGTAGATGTTAGCTTATCTGTGGGGAAGATGTTTTAGGAACTGATGCTTCACAAGGTAATGAGGCCCCATAGTTGAAAGGATTTAACCAGCAGTTAAATATGTTAGGAATCTTGCAGCAAATTTTTCCTAACTTGTTTGGAGGTTACGGAAGACAATCTCTAAGCTGGCTCTTCCAAAATATTTGTTGAATAAATGAGATCACTGGGTTAGAAGGCTCAGGAGGTGAAGTACTCCAAGGAGAGGTGGGATTTGAGTTAAAGTAGAAAGTCTTTGGGGTTTTCAATTACATACAGAGAAAGATAGGTGCAAGTAGTATTCAGAAGGGAAATTATTAGAAAGGCAAAGATATGTAACAACACATATCCATTCAGGTTGGACTGTTCTAAATAACCACTTAGATTTTTTGGATCACAGACCACTGAAATAGAAAGAAACAGTGCTCTCTCACACTGCTTTTAAAACAAATTATTTTACTTCTCAAATAGATTTAAATATAGGAGAAGAAAGATTTTTTGCTGCTTGTACAAACTCACTGGTCTCTTAAGCAGGACTAATGATCTTAAATTTACAAATAGCACATAGCTACAAACAAATATATATTTTTTATTTAAAAACAACATATGGGTTTGCTTTTCTTCCAGGCAGATAATGGGCCTTTTTCTCTTATAGTTCAACTGACAAAAAATTGGTAGATTTTCTCTGTAATATGCTATTATCCTAAAACTCAAAAGCAAACCCAAATGCCATCAGTGGTTATAAGCTATGATGTGTTTGAAAATGAAAATTTGACCACTTCAAACAGCAAAATCTTCATTTCCATTAGTTTTATTAACTGTCTGATTGTAGTTCAGGATGAAATGTACACTATTCTGTAGGCTGCTACGATGCACTAGGCAAGATGATGAACAAGGAAATTATTTGTACTAGAAATAGCTTACTTCATTAAGCACTTCATTTATGAATACAGCCAAATTGGTGCACAGTGCCTTTTATTCGATTTATACCCTCAAAAGCTACAGACAGGTCTTCTATTTCAGTTAGGGAGATTTGTCTTTGGACATCTTTCTTGTGTGTAACTTTTAATTATGCATTTAAAGTACAATGTTTCATAAATCACCAACATTCAATAAACCAGTTAATTGATTTGATAATTATCTTCCAGTCAACAAACAAAAGACTACCCATTAAAAACAAAAAGATAAGTTGTTCTTTTTTACTTTAGCAAATGAAAATAAGGACAAAGTTTAAATAAATGATTTCTATAGGCTCAAACACAAGTAAAAAGCAAAGTCTCATAGACCTTTCTGAATTGTCAGGAGTGATCAAATATTTTATTAGAAATAGAATGATCTAGATATGATTGTGAAACAATTTTACTTTAAAAAATGATAAAGGTATGGATCTGAATTTCCAAGGTAGGGATCAAACTAGACAAAATTAGGCTATTTTGTTTTACTTATTGGCATGTGAATAGAAAGCCAGAAGCTTTAGACTTTTGATATTCTTGAGGGAAATGACAGGAAACATTCATGACCAAAATGGAAGTGTTTGCCCAGAATGTATAAATGAAAATTCTCAAAATGAGTTACTAAAACTTTTTTGCCTTTACCATAGGTCAGAAACACAGGCTTTAATATTAAAGGGAGATGATCTTCCTGCCTCTAGATTCAAGGTCTTCACATACTTCCATCATGGTTGTAGGAGCAGGCCCTTGGGGAAATCTATAGTCCCAGAATACGTGATCTGGGAATAAATCACCCAGGCTTGCGAGTGGTTTATGTTATTGCAGATTGAAAAATCATCATACCTGTATAATCCCTGATGCCTTTTCTTGTCCAGTAGAATTATAATATACTCATCTGGAGCGTAGTTGGAGGTTGAATCTACCAATTTTTAGCTCTCTTGTTTTGGATAAGTTACTTAATTATTCTGAGCTTCAGGTTTTCTCCATGAAATGGGGATAACACTATTAATTTTAGCAGGACCGATGTGAAGACTAGAGAGAGTGCACCAATTTAATGTCTGGTTCATGACACATGAAATCCATGTAAACCATTAGATAAGTCATAGGTGAGATATAAGTAGAAGATGATTATCATGTTAAGGAAGAAATAATGAGACTCATTTGCTGATTATTCAATCAAGCTTGAGGTACACCAGATTCAGTTGTATTGGAGATTCTGCACATTTAGCTCTAAAAGTTCTTATCTATATCTGTTTTTGTCATTCATTTAATAAAAGTTTATTAAGTGCCTAGTATGTTTCAGTAACTATTCTAAACCCTAAGTATACAAACATGAATAAAATAGGGCTTAACCCTCCTTTTGCTCCCATGCCAGTGGGAGAGACAGATTCAAACAAAATTCATTAAGTGCAACTATGGAGGTACAGGCAAGGGCTGGGAGAGCTTAAGGAGCAAGTATTAATATCCACTTAGAAAAGTAAGGAGAATTTCTAAAAAGAGGTAAGGATTTGAGCTGAATTTTAAACAATGAGTAGCAGTTTGCCAGGCAGATAAGGTGAAGAAGGATATACCTGAGAAAGAGTCTAGCATGTGAATAGCAGGAAGGTGAAAAGAGAAAAGCAAGGGAGAGGGATTGCATGTGGCTGAGTATACTTTGTATCACATGACGAGAGTAGAGGAAAGTGAACCTTAAAATGAAGGTAAATAAGGGCCCTGATACCATTCCACGGAAATTCAAATGACCTTGAAGGATGTTAAGCAGGAATTGGACATCAGATCTGCATATTCCAAGATGCACTGGCATAAGCGTTAGGGATATATCTAACGGACAGCCAGAAAATACAGGGAGACAAGTTAGAAGTCGCAGGAGTGCTTTCACTCATAAAATCTGTACCTGATAGTTTAGTTTTGGGGAATGACTGTTAATTCAAATCCAATTAATTTTGACACATTACCACTGTGTGTAACTACCTCTCAATGAAAATTGTCATTATTGCCTCAAATTATTTTTTTTTGAATTGTCATCTTCCCCTGAAGTCTTCTGTTCAGCATTGCAAAAATAAATTTATAAGGTGATTTGAGGAATCAAATATAGCTGTGATTTTGTGTTTGTGTAGGTTTTTGCCCCAACAAACTTTTCTTCTATGAGTGAAATTATACTATGCAAATGTGTATAGCATATGTGCATTTTAAAATAATAAATACCTATATACCCATATCCAGCTTACGAAGTAAAAGTTTATCAATAACTTTTACAGGTACCTGTGTGTCCTCCTCATCACATTCTTCTCCACATCACTGTATTGAGTTTTGTATGCCTCTTCCCTTATTTTTCATAAGGACTTAGACAGTCTTCTAATTTCTTTGTTTGATTTCTCCCCCAACCCACCCACATGCCGACCTAAGACAAGATTAAGATTTCTAGTGTCTACCCTATGTCTGATTGACATACATGAGAATATTCCCCAGTTGGTATTATAGCACAAAGTTGGTGAGGTGAAAGCACATTTTATGTTAGCACAGACTCAAAAATACTTGGATCACTGGAATGCACATATGTTATCTTTGAACTGCTGCCAAATCGTAAGAGAATGTAAAGAAATATGAAAACTGCTATATAGAATAAAATATTGTCATTAAGATCAGACATTCTTTGGTTTCAGTCATTATCATTCACGTTTTCTTTAAGAATTTTGACTTTATTAGTTATTGCTAAAAGATTTGAAATATACCTTTCCAGGTCAGTAGTAACTTTTCTAGATCTTGTCTGAGTAGGACATTTTACAAAAAATAGTTTCTGTAAAGCTCTTTAAATAATGCCTAACACAACATAAGCCCTCAACAAATGCTAGCTAACAATGTTATTATTATTGTTATTGTTATTACTACCAATTCTTTTTCTCCAGTGATATAGATCCTACTTTTCTATTGAGAGAAATACAGTAGTGGGAGATGGGACTGTAATAATTTGGTGGAATCTTACTCCATTGATGATAAAACACTTCTATTATTTTACCTAACATACAGGTGGGAATTCAATGGCCCTAGAAATAAATTTTTTGTGTGCAAACTTTCTCTTTTTCCGTTTCCATCAATGTAACTATCCCTTAGTAGGCTGCCATTTCAGATTATCTAAAACATGAAAGGAGCATGTGGTAGACTTTACTGCTGCTCATCAACATCCCTCTTCTTTCTGAGCCCACTGAGTTAGCTTACATAGCTTTACGTGAGGCCAGGTAACCAACTGGCCAATGAAATGTATCCATTCCAGGTGGAGGCAATGAAAAGCCCCTGGAGGAACATTCTCTAGTCTATATTTCTTAAATTCTAATCATGAAAATTATTTGTTGAGAGGGTGGAGCAGTAAAATTCAAACAGGTTAGATTGTTATGTTGCCACACAGAGAACAACTGCCCAAAAGAACAACTGACCTAACCGACAGTGCATGTTCGTAGCATGAACCAGAAATAAGTTATAGATGCTAAGCCACTGAGATTTTGAGGTTGTTAGTTACCTAGTCTGTCTTGACTAATACAAAGTACTACTTTATTTTTTATGCACCACTAATGCTGGCATTCTTGACTTAAAGAGCAATAGCACATTACTCATTTTAATAGGCTATCACTGTGCTTGTGCCAAAAGGATGAAACCTTGAGTGATAATATTTATTGCTGTTAAAGTTCACTTGCTATTATTCAGTATTCTAATACTTGTTTCCAGATATTTAAGAACATATAATAAACTGAGCTCATTATTGTACTTACTTAACACAATAATACCAATAATTACAAAACAATTTCTTGCGGAGATTAGCTGGCTATGAATATACACAGATAAACATTAATCTCTGATCTCTTTGACATCACAAATGAAGTCACCTAGATTATGATGGTCTCGTCATTAATTATAAGACTAGGGCTTCATTTTCTATCTAACATCAAACGTAAACAGGTTAGTTTGTAGATGGTGGATTGATGTGGGTGGGAAACTGTATCCAGGACTGAACAAATCATAGCAAATGCTAATTGGACAGAGTTTGTGTCAGGCAATTAGACTAAGTTCTGCTGTAGTATCAAACAGCCTGAAAGCATGTGGCTTGCAACAAATTAATTCCTAATTTTAACTATATATCCATTCTGGGTTGGCTATGTCTCTGTTCTAAGTCACCTCTGTTCTGGAATCCAGGCTGAAGGTAATAGCTGCTATCTGGAACATTGCTGGCTTTGTGTCAGGGAGAAAATAAAGTATTAGCATCACATGATAACCTATCTTTGAAGTATCACACATATCTTGCCTCACATTCTACTGGGCAAAGCAAGTTATATGGCCAAATTTGATGTCATTGGGTAGGAATAGATTATTTTTCTACAAGGAAGGGCAACAAATATTTTGAATAGTAGTTATCCAATGTAGACCAAAGTTAAGCTTGTGAGGCTAGGGTAAGAATAAGAAAGGTAAGTGTTTTGGCATTTCCAAGAGCACAAAGTCAATATAAGCAATGCTTATAGCAAATTGGACAATTAAGAAACAATGATGAACATAATCAGGGGATCTGATTCTAATCTCTATTCCATACCAAAATAAAAAAGTATGAAGCCCACATAAGGAGGTGTGAGGAAGACAAGGCACCAGTTAAACATTGATAGGATTAAGACCCAAAATTCTGAGACAGATTTCCAGTTATAAATCAAAACTTTTTCTTGTCTTTTAAAAAAATTATACTTTAAGTTCTGGGGTACATGTGCAGAACATACAGGTTGGTTATATAGGTATACACGTGCCATGATGCTTTTCTGCATCCATTCCCTGTTATCTCCATTAGGTGTTTCTCCTAATGTTAGTCCTCCCCAATTGCCCCACCTCCTGCTATCCCTCCCCTAGCCCTTTCCACCTCCGGACAAGCTCTGGTGTGTGATGTTCCCTTTCCTGTGTCCATATGTTTTCACTGCTCAATGCCCACTTATGAACGAGAACATACGGTGTTTGGTTTTCTGTTCTTGTGTCAGTTTGCTAAGAATGATGGTTTCCAGATTCATCCATGTCCCTGCAAAGGGCATGAACTCATCCTTAAACAAATCAAACAAAAATTTAAAAAAAAAAAAAATTTCAAACATAGTCAAAAGTAAGATAACAATGAATCTTTCATATATCTATCACCCATATTCAATAATTATTAAAGTATGCACTATTTCATTGAAATTATGCCATTTTCTGCCCCTGGATTATTTTGAAGAACATTTCAGACATCATCTCATTCATATCATTCAATTAGTATTTATCACCAGAATATACACTCTTATAATTTAAGCATATAATACTGTTAATATAATTTGTAAAAGTTAAAAAAATGGTTAGAATTGTCAAATGCTAAGTCAGAGTTCAAATTTCCTGATTATCTCACTTTTTCTTTTAATTTGTTTATTTAAATCAATGACCTAGTAGGTCTATTATTATAAATAGTTTTCATGTCTCTTAAGACTCTTTCAAGCCATAAGATCCCCCCCCTTTATTTTCTATTTTCCATTTTCAATTTTGTGATTGTTGTTATTGTTGAATAAACAATTAAATTCAGAATATTTAATCTGATCTGTACCAATGGATGTTGATTCTAGCAGAATGTGTGCAGATAGAGGAAAATGTAAGCACCTAAATTGACCAAGGAGTTCAGAGAGAACATTTCCGAAACAATCAAAAATCATGACTTGTTATGACCTTCACTTATGGTATGCTGAAGAAAATATGCCTTGGGATTTGGCAGGCATTACTGTCATTGTAAACAGGAAAGGTATAATACTCAAAACATTTCATTGCTCATATTCACAAAATGCTGGTTAGATTATCTTAGATCAATTACAGGACAACATTGTCAATGAAATTGTCAGAGATTGTATTTTCAACAGTCCACAATAATATGTTCTACAACTTGATGAAGAGAATGTAATGCAAGTGACTTCATCTAGGTCATGATACATCTTCTGCCTGGGGTTTTCTTTCTCAGGACTCATGCCTTGGGATCTCTGAGCTAGAAGCCATCAGGCTGGAAAGACCACATAGTGATAAAGAGAAATGCTAATAAGTTGTCCAGCAACTTAAAATCTTTTGAGCGCAGGCACCAGTTTGTGAGCCTTCAAAGGATTCTAGCCCACAACTTTGAGTAACCCCAGCTGACACTAGCTAAAGTATGTAGTCCGAACCAAGCTCTGCCCAAATTGTGATTTGTAAGCAAAATATTGTGCTGTTTTAAATGCCAGAGTTTTGAGGAGGTTTGCTACACAGCAATTGGTATAGAAAAATGAATAACTGATTATCTGGTTGTGCTTTGGCTCTCCTGCTTGTAAATTCCATCACAGAATTCCATTTGGTTTATTTCAGCAGGTATTTATGGTTTTCCTACTATGTGGCAGGTCTTATATACAGAAGTAAATAAGACATGGTTCCTACCATCACATGGCTTACAGTTTAACAAAATTGATTATCAGGGCATAATTTTCAAGGTTTCATTAAATAGAGTGAGTTTTAATAAAAACATTCATCATTTATTATATATGCATCACATTGCCAGACATCATACTAGATATTTTACATAATTATTTCACTAAGCCTCAAATTAATCTCATGAAATAAGCATTAAGAACTTCACTTTATACTTGAACACCCTAAAATTTTTAAAAGTTAAGAGTCCAAGGTAATCTAGTAAATATCAGAACTGGAGCGTCTACCCATGTCTGCCTGAGTCTTATAAATGTCTATTTTTCGTTGTTGTTGTTGTTAGTATTTTTCTATAATATAAGTTTTCAAATATTAGAGAGAATCAGTTTCAGTTGAATGGAGGAAGGTGTATTTATTTACAGGTTAATTTCACTCCAATGCTAAATGATATTTAAAGTAGACTTTTCAGAATGGCTTGCTATGAGTATGCATATACATAGTATAAGAGAATTTTGATTGGGGTGTTTCCTATTGCTTTGAAACATGCTATTGACCCATGGATGAAAAGAAAAATTGTAACTGTGAGAGTACTAACTCATACCTACCTACAGCGAATTAGAGGACGCATCCCTTGGACAGCTGTAGCTCTGCTCCATCACCTGACATTTCAGGAGCGCTAAACAGATGAGATTTTAGTACCCATTTGCTCTCTTAGTAAGGTATCTTTGCACACAAATATCCACAGAAGCAAACTTCAAACAATTTTGTCAGTAAACTTGCTCATTTTCTGACTATATTCTTCTAGCACTATTGGCACTGAGCCACTATCCTACCTCCTTCTGCAGCCTTTGTGAGATGATTGGAGAGAATGAAGATGAATTTTTTCTAAAAGTGCATCATTTATATGGTAAAGTAGTTCTCTCTACACAAGCCAAGTGAAAAAGAAGAGTGGATCTTTAGGAGAATCATTCATGGAGATTGCAGGTGCCCAAAAGAAGAGGAAAATCTGAAAATCTACCTACCTGGCTGAATACCTGTTAAGCTATAAAATTTATAGTTAGTTATTTCTCTTATGTCCACTGAAGCACAAATATTCTTGGAAGACGGAGAGTTGATATACATTACCTGATGACCAAAGGAGAACTTGAACTTGGACCTGGTCCCTGCTTCTTATCTGGCTATTTCTGAAGGCAAATATAATGTATTATGCCAATGAAGAAGATGGGAGCAAATCCAAGTCAGATTACTCATTCTCAGCTCTTAGAGTGTAAGAGGAAAAACTTGTCAGTTTCTATGGCTCTCTGTGTGGGAGGCGAGGAAGTGAGAGGTGAGAGGAGAGGGAAGTTGCCTTGGGCCGCTCATGTGAAGTGAAGGTTTCTTAGAGATTAAGTGTAGATATGGAGAACCATCAGGTATGAAGGAATCCAGGGCTTCCCCTCTCCGAAGTCCTCCTATGTGGCAGAGTCTTGGGGTAAAGCTAAATACGATTTTCAAGAAAACCTTCTATGAATTAAAGATCTAGAAGAAAACAAGGGATAGCTCCAAACGAACATGCAGCTCCTTTCTACCTAATCTCCTCCTTGCCTACAACCTCAGAGGTGCCAGACCCCAAAGAAGAAGTAAGCCTAATAGGAAAACCCAGATACCAGTCCCATTACTACAAATTCTTTATGTCCTTCAAGTAACCAGAAAAAGGAAAAGGCAAATCCTTCTCTTGAATCAAGTAGAAGCTAAAGATTTAAACTAGCATAAATTAAGGTTTAGCTAGTGAAAGTGGCAAAAAGCTACAGAATTCACAAGATGTCATAAAGGTCGGTCAACACAACCTTGCTGGACTTTAGTGTCCATCACTCTACTCAGATTGTCCTTATCAGGGTCATAAATAAATCTGTGTTCCAAATCAAGTTGTCACTTCACAGTCATTTTCTGAACCTCTCCCAAGCATTCAACATAACAAACTTTTCCTTCTTTCTTGAAAAGCTTTTTTTAAATTTGGCCTCAGGGATGCCATGATATCGTAATATTTTCTATTTCTCTTTATTTCTCTTTTGTTTGCTTTCTGTCCTTCACCTCTAACACTGGAGGGCCACTGGGGCATGGATCTACTCTCTTTTATCTTTTCTGTCTAGATAAACCCCTTGGGCAATTTTTTTAAGTCTCAGGACTCCCTTGAAACTCAAATTTATCTCCAGTGCTAATTTTGCATTCCTACAGGCATAACTCTAAGGCTTTATAAGTCAAAATATATTTTGAGTAGAACTTTCATTCCTCCTCCTCAAAGAACAGATTCCTCTCCTATTCTTTCCTGTCTGTGTAAATGGACTCACAGCTACCTGCTTGTCATCAAAATTCTTGGAATTATTCTTTATTACTCTTATTAGTTCTCTTGTCATCTCTTCAATAAGCTTGTTTGGTAAATTCTATTTGCAAGATATATTACAAATGCATTCAATTATTTTCATCTTCCCTGGTTCAAGTCACCATCATATCTTTCTTGGATTACTGCAACAATGAACTAACAATCCTGTTGTTTATTCCTTGATTCTTTAATTCTTTCTACCGTAGACTGAAATATATTTTAAAATGCTACACTGTACACGTATTTCCAAGCTTAAGACCTTCTAGAAACTTCTAAGGGAACTAAGCTTATTTCTGCCTTTTGGCCTTTTCACTAACTCTTCCTTTGACTTGCAATGTTCTTCCCATCGATTTTATCATGGCTAGCTCCTTTGTGTCATTCATATCTTTGCATAAATATCACATCCTCAGAGATACCTTCTTAAATCCTTAGTCTAAATTTGCATTCACTATCAAATTGCACTCGTAATTTTCTACCAAATACTTACACCTACCTGAGAACCTTCTTGTTTGTGTGTTGGCTTTCTTCCACCTGTAGTGCAAACTCTGTGATATTAGTGACATTCTCTCCTTTTTCCCCTATGCCAGATAATTTATATTTATTTCTGTCACATAGTAGGTATGCAATACCCATTTT
This sequence comes from Cebus imitator, assembly GCF_001604975.1. Lineage (NCBI taxonomy): Eukaryota > Metazoa > Chordata > Mammalia > Primates > Cebidae > Cebus > Cebus imitator. The sequence goes on along the minus strand of NW_016107325.1, from coordinate 324,169 downwards.
TTAATTAAAAAACTGACTAACCCTTTTAGCAGACATTTTAAAAATGTAGTTTAGAATTGTTTACCCTGTCTGCATAAACAACCAGCATTTGGGAAACTGCATTCATAATCTAAAAACTGATGCCACAGAATAAAATGCAGTGAGCATTAAGTTCTGCTTATTTAAGTAGCTATGAAGTAGCAAGAACCTTGAGAAAATTTATCGAGACAAACAGCTCATCAATTCGAAGACTGGCAGGAAAAATAATCAACGTAGACAAAAGTTCCAGACTAAAGTAGTTTACCAAAGAATCTTGAATCTGTTGTGTGAAGTATGTAGATACATTTTATTAGTAACACTTATGAGTCACAGATAGCAGTAAATAGAAAGGCAAGAAGCTAACCACAAGGTCAAATGCTGTCACTAAAGACAAGTTCATAGTAACCCCATTGTACTGTAGTGGCAATGGGAGGTGACAGGGTGACATCATAAAAAGTACATTATGGTGCACTCAAGAAGAAAGCAAGATATGGGGAAAATATTATATAAATAGCAGACATATAAAAAAGAAAGTAATTGCAATTATTGGTATCCAGAATGTATAGATTATGCATTTTGGTAGGTAACTTTTTAGAATTAAATAATCTCTACCCAAATGGGGACAGCTGGCAATTAAACAAATATTTTTTAGAAGTGCATTGTGAAAGCAGAGAAGAAAGAACATCTAATTGGTTAATTTGGTCAAATTGTTCAACGTGTTTGGTGTCAGGTGCTCAGTTTCAGTTAGACGCTTGAAATTTGTCATTTACCCACATAAAATACTGGATATTTAAGAATTAAGAACTCCGGTTACACATTTTTGGGAGGTCCTATGTATTTTGTTTTACCTAAATTTGTTAAATTGCTACATAAAGAAAGAAGGGTTTTGCTTTAAGTAACACGAACCTCATTTGAGCTAAGTTGAGGCTATAATTGAAACCAGAAAGGTTCTATGTCCCCCTTACAGGGCGTGCAATGGGCTTGTGTCTCGCTTCTTCGGTGCCCCGCTACTCAAGTTTCTAGGGGAGCATACAGGCAGGCAGGGTGCAGGGCTCCGACCCCATAGCAGGGTCTAGGGATGAATGTTTACAGCTCCTGAAGTCCCAGTGGGCATGTATTACAGGGTTCTCTCTTAGTTTGCCGTTTATGGTCAGCTTGTGTTAACCAGCTCAACTAGACTGCCTTCTCTATCACAAGAGCAGAAGGAATTCTGTATTCCAGGGTTTTTTGCCTTGGTGTAACTGAAGAATCGGATCACACGTGAGCTTGGAGAATGAGTTCAAGGTTTTATTGAATAGAAGTAGCTCTCAGCAGATGGGGGAGCCAGAAGGAAGGTAGTTTTCCCCTAGAGTCAGACCGCCTAGTGGACTGCTCTGGCCAAATTCTGCCTTGTCCTGTTGGTGGATGGCCTGCCATCAGCCTGACCAGCGGCTGCCAGGATGTTCTTCCACCAGGTGTGCTCTCCAACACCAGCTGCTTGTGTTTTCTTCTGCTAATGTGTCCCTCACAATGTTTGTGTGTCTGCTTGCTAGCGTTTCAGGTTTTTATAAGTCCATGATGGGGGCATGGCACGTCAGGGTGGACTTGGAAAATGCAAACATTTGGGCAGAAAATGCCCGTTCTCACCCAGAGCTGTGGGGGTGGAGCCCTAGCCAGGGACCGCCTTTCTCTACCCAGCACTTCCCCTCTCCTCTTCCCTGTCGTTTAAACGGACCATGCTCTTCCCTTCCCAGCAGTCCCCTATCATAATGACTGAGCCTTCAAATCCTTATTCCATAATGTGCCATTCTTGAAACAAAAAGGCCAATAGAAAGGGCCAGGAAAACACAGTAAAATACCAAAACTTATCAAGACTCTTCAAATAAAAGATTGATTCCTCAATTTTTAATACGAATAAAGAGAGCAATTCTCACAACAGTCAAATGGTTCTTGACTGTCAGGGCTTGATTAGCATTGCACAGGGTGAAGGAGACAGAAGGGTTATATGCACGCAGGGAACAGACCTCAGAGAGTCTGAGGAGAGGAAAGGATTATACTTAATAATGGATATATTTTTGAACTCCTTAGGAATGTTTTGTTGCCTCGTGACTGCAGAGCACTGTGGGATTTTGCCATTCTGTTTCCCTAGGGTCTTATCATGAGATGGTTACCTAATTAGCACACGACACATTCTTGCCTATGTTCTATTTGCACTGCAGATGCTTTCGTTTCATACATCATTCACAACCTGCAGCAATTATAAAGTGGTAAATGACCTTATGCGATAATTACACTAATAGATCTGTATTGTTTCATTTGGTAGACTGGAGAAAATAGGTGTCTGATAAGTACAGAGTGGTTGCAATTATATTCTTTCTTTGTATCTGCAACAAAAAGCAAGCAAAAAGATAACTTTTGGTCATGAAAGTTGCATCATATACCTAATCTGAAAAATTGTTAGGTAGAGATTTCTCTTTAGAAGAAATATAAACTTTTGCAAGTATTTCAATGTTGTACCTTTTCTTGGATCAAGAGTATTTGGATTTATCAATTAGCACTGGCTTTTTAATAACTCAATAGTATGCTTATGTGTTGGAATCAGGAAAAGAGATTATTCCCCTAAAACTGTTCAAAAATCAGTCTCATATTAATTAAAAATTTGATAATTAGATATACTTCTAATTTTTAAACTGGTTGAAAGACAAACAAGTTGCAATTTTCAAAAGTAGTGTACACTCATAAAATATGAATACTAATACAGAAGAAAAAGAGAAATAAATGGTCAGTATTGGTTCCTTCCCTCTTCACTTATCCACTAATGCAATGAGGCACCTTATGAAGTTATATTGAGATGGTTTCTAGAAAGAATTTGTGTCATATGAACATACTAATAAAATAATCCAAAACTTTTATAGCTAAGTAGATACATATGTCTACTTTGTTAACTGGATCTCATTTTATTGTCTTTTAAATTCAGCCCACAGAAATAAACTTTACCCGCACTTTCTGGGTTTATTGCAAATGTGTGTGAAAACTCTTTCAGATTTGCTCTATATTAATTAAAATATAGTTCTAGCCACTATTTAAATGTAATAATTTGAGAACAACTTTCTACAAAAGTCTTATCTTCATAAAACATGAATTGTCTACACTGATGCAATTTACAAAATATTGGCTTAGTTTCCATTTTACTTTGTACTGACCAGAAGCTTAAAGGTGAGAGATACATCATAATATTTTTCTGTAACTTAAATCATTGTTGTTGGGTGAAAACAATAATTAAAATGATAAATGTGATAGAGTGAAGAAAACATTTTATAGTTAGGAAAGATGTGTTCTAATCATTGTATAGCTAATGCTTCAGTGGATTTGAAATGATTAAACATGAAAAACTTTTAGCTGTACTGGTAGCGGTATTCTCTTGAAAATTCCATCATAATCATGATTTGCTTATTAGGTATTCTGTGTTACTGGCTTAGATTTCAGTCTTAGAAATTACTTGTCTGACAGAGACAAGAATGTAACAGGGATCTTAGCTTTAACAGCAGCTTTCTTAGTGTGGGGAAATAAAACAGAAAGTGAGAAAGGAAGGAAGATAAAGGAAGGAAGTAAAGAAAGAAGGAAGGAAGGGAGGGAGGGAGGGAAAAGGAGAATAAAGGAAAAATAAATCATGGTTTCTTTAAATGTACAAATTAATTGTAAATGCACTTACATTTCAAAATTGTAAAAGCGTGAAAATATAAATAAATGGTTTAGCATGAAGGGATTAAAACACAATTTACCTTGCTGTGGTGTGCACGTGCACACACACACACACCCTGCAAAGTACAGTATGGACTAGTGATTACATTAGTGATTACACTAATGGCGTTGTAATGGCATTGAGCAGTCATTCAATTTGTTTGGACTTCATTTTCTTCACCTTAAGACGAGATGGAATGAGGCAATAGACTACAATTTTCTAAGGTGACTTTTATCTTCAGATAAATGGACTCATTCCATATTTAAGAAGGAGTCGATGTCCCCTTTTTTGGAGCAAATTCTGGAACTCATGTAGGTGGACAGCAACATATCTCAAGGGTCACCAACAAAATACATTATTTCCAATAAAAAATACGCATAAGTGACTCCACGTAGCTTTTTTCTCGTTTTCTTTACTGCCCTAGCTTTGCTCAAGGAGGTTTTCTGCTGTATTTGAATATGGTCACCATTAAGGTCAGGTTTGTTTTCAGGCTGCCTGGCATTTTTTTTTTCTCCTCCTTACCAGTAGCACTTCTCACAGACATTTTCTTCGAGTCTTTCTCATTTAGTCACCGAGTGCTTTGGTGACCCATACTCCTACAGGGTAGATTTAAACTTTGCTTCTTTTGTAATCTCAGAAGGTTTTTTTTAGATTCTGTTATGGCAACATCATGGGACTTACTTCCCTCCCCACCCCTGAACTAGTTACCATCTGACAGAATCAAGAATTGCATTATTTCATTCTCTTCTCATCATCACTATTGTTATTTTATTTTTTAAAAAAACCACACATTGTTCTCTGCTCAAAGCTTGGCATTCTGAACTCTGAGTAATATTTCAAACGAGATGAAATGATGTAGTGCACCACACTGTGCCAAAATGAAATGCTTGCCCCTTCTAATCAGTGCAGTTAAATAAGACAGACTTTGTTGAATATCTTATTATAAAGCATTCCTAAGTACACATTTTACATGTAGCTGAGTGAGTAAACAATTGGAGTACTGTAAGTTGCTTCACAGCATAAAGCTGAATAACGTATTGAAACAACTTCAAGTACCACCGCTCAGAGAACTAATGTGTTTTCTTCATTAGGGAAGTCTTCATATGTCACATTATGGAAACTGAGAATCTAATTTAGGCATTTTTTTTTTTTTTTTTTTTTTTTATTTGATATTTTTTTTTTTTTTTTTTTTTTTTACAACCATAGTAGAGTTAATCAGCTACAGTAACTCAATCTCCTATTAGCTTTGCTAATCATGCAAATACCATTTTTGAAAGTCATCCTTGTATTTATAATGGCAGTACTCCCCACCCAGATGGTGGTAAGAGGGTAAGGGAGAGGGGTAGGGAAGAATGACAACTTGAAATAAAATAATAATAAAGACAGTTTTGGTCATCTAGCTCATTGAGCAGCCAATTGGCTAATTTCCTGTGTAAGAGGAAGGGAACACAGGAATGTGAGTAATTCAATTCATCCACGAGCTTTAATGTCAGATTAATTGCTTCAAAGTTCTGACTGCCATCTGCTAGATTTGTAACCTGAAGCAAGCTATTTGTCATCTCTAACCCTCAGACTCTTCTCTAAAATGGGATAATAGTAGTCACTACTTTTAGATTGAGAAATTTAAATGTTACTTTATTTTAGCCTTTGCAAGAAAAATATAAATATTACATAATGGTTATTTTTTATTGATGCTACTGCTGTTAGTATTATTTTATAGAGCTTTAAACACAAAGGATAAAAAATAGCAAGGACAGCTACATTGCTTCATCCAAATCCAATGCTCAAGCATATATTTCACTAAAGGAATTAGCTAGAAAGAAATTCATTACTTCATCTAATTCCTTTTGTTTACCTATAACCCTCCTTCTTTATGTATACAATATATTTTAAAGAAAAATCATTTAGCAATACTTTTTTAGAAGGATAAATTTATAAAATGAAGCTTGTGCATTGTCAGAAAGAAGAGCAATTCTTACAATTGAAAGTATATAAAAACATTGATTTTGACCAAAATTTTACTTTTACTTTTTTTTTTTTTATTTCAGTTTCCTTACTTGAGAAAATAAGCCTGGTTTTTTGTTGTTTCTTTTTTTTTCTTATATTGAAATAGCATAATTAGCATAATTGCCCATAATTTTTCCCCCTGGGGTTCAAGAGTTTATTTCTTTTGGTACAACAATAAATCAACTGACAAAATGGAATTTCTTTGCAATACATATGCAACAAGTTAGGTTGCATGGACAAGTTGAGCTTCAGTTTATGTACAGAAACTCTGATACATTTTATTATAAAGCAACAGTGCTGGGAAGCCATTTAAAGAGGTAACTGCAAGAGTAACTATGAGAAGGAGATGTATGATTAACCTAGCAGAACTTAAAAAGTGATTTCTGCAGCTTTGAAATCATCTACACAGGAACTCAAGCAGGAATAGATATTGGGTGAGTATAACATAATGCTGATGTAATTAATCTTTCTGATGCTATTTCCTTAGAAAGAACGAGGTGGTAGAAATTTAAAATGTATTGGTGTAATTTTGTTTTATCTTTCAATGTAAATTGGATTTTTGAATCTAAGAATCCATGCTCAGCATCACAGGCACTATACTTTTATGTCATCACAGGTTTGGAAAACCCCATAACCAGATTTGTCTCTTCAAGAAACAAAAGCCAACTTTGTAGTTATAGACAAGACACACACGTTAAGCCAGCTCATATTTTCCTATAGCTTCTCTTTCTAGTTAAGTCTGCAAACTAATTTGGATTAAACTAAAACAGACTTTTGCTCCAAGCATTTTGAAAGTTTAAAGAGTTTGGCTAATTTTGGTTGTCTTTTCAAAATATTTCTTATATGGCTTCATGTCTGTGTCCTGGAAGGGGACCAATATGTGCTTAAATCTTTCAAGAAGTTGCTCTTTTCTTCTGCCCAGGCTTCTGAAAGGCAGCAAATACATGGAAGTTGTAAGTCTTTCTGACTGCTTTTATCAAACGAGATGCCAGACAAAGTTCATTGTCACTAGGATTCAGAGATATTGGGGGAAAAATGTAGAATACACTGCATTTAAAAAAAAAATCTGTCATTCTTCTGATATTATAAAATTTAGCATGCACTTACATCACTTTTTAAGGAAAATAAAAAGAACAGACACATATGTTCCAAGTCCTTTGTCATCTTTGTTCCTCCCATGTTCATACTCATTGACTTTATTTCTTGCCAGTTAACCTGAAATCACACTATTTTAATTTCTAGTTTAGATTCTGTGCTATCATTGGTACATGGTACTACACAGTGATGCTGTTTAAATGAAGAAATCTACTCTTCTAAAAAATCTTTGCCACTGATGCCACATACAAATACCGTATGGACTAGCTCTCAGAGCCAAAGCAGGAAAAATCGCCAAAGGGTAAAAATAGTTCTTGATATGATGATATGCTGCTAAAAGCCACATGGTGTTTGGGTGCAGTATTTCACAGTCAAACAATCATAATTTCATGCCTAAAATGTGCATGTTATTTCAGGAAAATACAAAATCTGAGCATTGCACATTTGCTACAGAATGACCAGTGAGTGTTGCTATAATGATTTGTTTTTCTTTTACAAATGAATATTTCTTGCTGAGCCTTTTCATGCCATATTGCCTGGGGCGGCAATGGAAGTAAGGACAGACTGAGGTTAGAGTCGGAGGGAGTACTGGGGATGTCTGGTCTTTTCTGCTAAATTTCTATAATTCTACAAAGTAGGTATAGTATAAAAAAAGCTTCCCTTTTTGTTTTCTTTCTTTCTTGAAATGTTAAGTACTGTAGTTCTCATCTTAGAAGGACTGGTTTCATCTAAGTGGGGCCGGATGGTAAGAGACAGCTTTTCAGAAGCATGGCTTATATCTTTCCCCAAGAGTACTACGATTCTCATGTGATCTTTAGTAAATATTTATGATATGAAACTCTCTGTGCCTTAAATATGTGATGGATTTGGAGGGTTCAATTGATCAGAGCCCAATGGTCATTGCAGTGGAGATACAAGAATATATTATAAATGCCAGTTTCTCTAAAATACTCTTCATAATTTATTTAAGCTATATGATGCTCCACAGTCAGGCTGAAGAGTGAGAAGGATAGTGAAGTATAAGGAGAAATCAGTAGGAGGGAAAAATTGGAAATAACAAGGAAAGGGAATTAGTATTTTGTTTTGTTTTGTTTTGGTAATAAAAACTGCTTATGAAAGTACAAAACAAAAATCCTGACATTATTAAACAAAATTGGAAGGTTTGTGTTATCTAGCAAACTAGAAAAATATTTAAAGGCCTGGAGACAAAAAATAAAATAAAAACCAAACCAGTTGAAAAGTCATATCATGACTTCATACTCATAAGGATGGATGATTAATCCCAATATCAATGCATGGTAAATGAAAAAGGATTTGATTTCTTATCACAATAGTAATTGATAGCATTATATAAATCTTACTGTGTGCCAGGCACTTTGACAAAATAAACTCATTTAATTATTCATAAAAAAATTGATAGGTATTTTTACTATAACCATTTTTCAGAAGAGGAAACTGAGGAAGAGAGAAGCTAAGACACCATAGACAGACCTTTAGAACATTAGTCAGTAAGTGTAAGCTAGATAACTGAGAAGAGTTGGGAACTGCAGCTACAGGAACAGAGACACAACCTGTTGGCATGAGGTTAACTAGAAATAGAGAGAGAAATTACTAAGTGTTGTATTAAAAAAAAGAAGGCTATGTAAAAATTAAATACTAATAGAATTGTACACTTGCCTTCTACCTCAAATTAATAGTTTGTAGCCCCAGTGGCAATATGTTTTGAACTGGAAAGGATCTTGAAGGTCATCTAATTCAGTGAGTGAAATGTAACATTTTTCTGATAAAAACTCAATGAAGGACATCACTCACTTGCAGGGGACATCCTGATATGAAGAAATTGAAGTCTGGAGCGATTAACTCAAGACTTCATACATAATTAATAGTAGAATAAAGGCTCCAAATCAGCTCTTCTAATTTCCAGATCAAATTATTAAATATATGCTTGTTGAGAAACATGAAAGAAAGATGTTATTTCCAAGGCTATATTGCTAAAATTCACAATGGGGATATTGATCGACTATCTACCATGTCTCAAGCATTATAACACATAGAACAGATGTGACTCCAATGTTCATGGATCCTATCGCTAGCAAAGGAAATGGGTCAGTGACAATACAGTAGGCCCCTTTATCCACGGTTTCACCTGAGGTTTCAGTTACCTGCAGTTAACTGTGGTCTGAATACATTAAATGGAAAATTCCAGAAATAAACAATTCAAAGTTTTAAATTCAGCCATTTGGAATAGCATGATGAAATGTCTTACCATCCCACTATCTCCCACCTGGAACATGAATTATCCCTTTGTCCAGCATATCCACACTATATACATTACCTCCCAGTTGGTTAATATCATCTGCTCCTGACATCCAGCCAACATTGTCAGAGCTCGATAATTCAGGATCACCCAGGGCAGATTATCCTCCTTCTGACGTATCATCAGAAAGTCAAGAGTGGTCTAACACTATGTGACAGACAATGCCGCTGTCATTCACTTCACTTCATGTCATTATGTAGCTACTTTATCATTTCACATCATTACATGAAGAACGATGAATTCAATAATAGATATTTAGAGAGAGAGGGAGAGAGACCATATTCACATAAATTTTATTACAACATTTTTTATAATTATTCTATTTAATTATTAATTGTTGTTAATCTCTTACTCTGCCTAATTTATAAAATAAAATTTATCATAGATACTTGGTGTATATATATATATATATATGTGTGTGTGTGTGTGTAAGTATATATATGTGTGTGTAAGTGTGTATATATATATATACACACTTACACACACACACATATATATATATATATATATATATATATAAACATAATATGTATAGGGTTTTGTGTCATCCAGGTTTCAAGCATCCACTGTGAGCCTTGAAATGCATTCCTGGCCAATAAGGGAGTACTGCTATACAGTTGTAATAGAAGAGGATACTTTCAGATAATGTAGAACAGGTGCCAAATTTTGGAAAAGTTTCCAAAATGTTTACTGAAAAAAGGACAAAAGTTGGTCAGGAGAAAAATTAGAGGAAAAAACATCCAGCCAGACCTTAAAAAAAAAAAAAAAAAGGGCATTGCATAGAGGAGCAACTTTTAAGAAAGTATTCTTTTACTTCAACACAGAGTCTAACAGGAAGTGGCAAAGGTAAGGATGAAAGGGTAGGCAGGAGCCAGCTCTTAAAGAGCCTTCAGTACCATATTAAGCAGTTTGAAATTTATCTCAAGGACCTTGAAGAGTTTTTAACAAGATACTGATATTTATCAGATTTAAATTTTAGCAAGATCACCCAGTCTGTAGTGTGAATAGACTCATGACAAAGAAACTAGTGTAAGATGTATTTAGCAATAATCCAAGTGTGAGAAAAAGTGTTGTGCTGTTTTGGTAAGCACATGCAGATGGAGGGGAATAAATGGATTTGAGAGATTTGAGGGGCAGAATGGTAAGCATTGTGCCAATTAAGTATAGTATGAATGGTGACAGAGGAAGATGTAAAAATTAAAACAATGCTAAACTTTACGTTTGTAACTTTACTTTGCTACCTAATAGTGACACTTGCCAATTTTGGAAACAATGAAATGTGGATTTTTAACTATAATTCTCAGAGGAGGAAACTGATAAGAAATATAAATTTTTAACAAAAAAAAATTGAAAATGTAGTGTGACAGAAGTCAAGAGAAAAGGATTTTAAAGAGAGAGTATCAGCAGTGTCAAATGCAGTGGATAGGACAATAAAATTTATGACTAAAAAGAGTTCACTGACTGTATCAATTGGAAGCTTGATGAGATGATTTTAATGATGGGGTATAACTGTTGATGAACTGGAGAAGGCTCAATATGTTGTCAAAAGGATATTCCACTCAAACATACTGCTGTAGGAAGACAACTGAATGATAGCTCCAGGTGGTGTTCTTCTGGATTCACCACTGTTGGAACAGAGTTCATATTTACCATTGGCTGCCTACAGCCAATGACTGAACACAGTGGGGGTGTCTCAGCCCATTTTCTATTGCTGTAACAGAATACCCAAGACCACATAATCTGTAAAGAAAAGAGTTTTATTTTGGCGCATGGTCCTGGATACTGGTAGTTCAGGAAGCATGGTGCTGGTGTCTGGCCAGCCTCTCCTAATTGCATCATAAAATGGGGGATGATATCACACAGAAAAAGCATATGTGAGACAGACAGGAGAAGAAGGCTGACCTGTTTTATAACAACCAGCTCTCACAAGGACTAATCTATTCCTATGAGAATTAATTCATCTTGTGGGAAGTAACCCATTCTCACAAGAAAGACATTAATCTATCTTAACAGCCTAATCACCTCTTAAATGTTCTACCTCCCAACACTGTTATATTGGCAATTAAATTTCAATATGAATTTTGGCAGAGATAAAGCACCTCCAAACCATAACATTCCATGATCCCCCCACAGATCATGTCCTTTTTACATGCAAGATGTAATCATTCCATCCCAATAGTCCCCAAAGTCTTAAATTGGTCTGGCACCAACACAAAGGCCCAAAGTGTCATCTAAGACTCGAGGCAAACTCTTTCCGACTATGAGCCTATAAAGCCGAAAGCCAAGTTATCTACTTCTAAAATACAATGGCGGAACAGGTGTAGATTAAACATTCTTATTCCAAAAAGGAGAAATAAACAGAAAGAAAGGAGTAACAGGCTCTAAGCAATTGTGAAATCCAGCAAGGCAGACATTACATCTCACAGCTCCAAAATAATCTTTTACTCCATGTGCCATCTCCTGGACACAATATCTTAAAATTGTGCTATTGTCTGAGACCCTTCCTAACCAATCCTTCTTCCTTCAATCTCTCCTTCACAGGGATCCTCATCACAGTGTGAAAGCTTTCCTCACCTACTCATCCTCCCTCTTCTTCCTCTTTTGCAGGTATTTTCCCAGACATAATTTAATACACATTAAATCTTTTCTTGGTATCTGTTCCTCTGAAAATGCAAACTAATGCTGAATGCTATGAATATTTGTCTCCTCCTGTTGGGGATGAAACTTAATCCCCAACCTGGAAACATTGAAAGGTGAGGCCTTAAAGAGATGATGGGGTAATGAGGGTTCTGCCCTGAGGAATGAATTAATCTATTCAGAGATTATTGGGTTAATAGAAGAGTGAGCTATGATGGGAGTGTGAATGATGGCTATAGAAGAAAAGGAAGAGAGACCTGAGCTAGTACACTCAGTCTCCTCATCATGTAATATCCTGTGCTGCCTTGGGACTCTTCAGAGATTCCCTACCAACAATAAGGGCATCATCAGATGTGGCCCCCTTGATCTTGGATTTCCAAGCCTTCATAACTGCAAGAAATAATTTCCTTTCCTTCACACATTATGTAGTTTCAGGTACTTTGTTTTAAATGACAGAAAACAAACTAAGACATTTAGGAATCAGTAAGAGGTGAAAACTGGAGACATTATCGGTCAAAGAACATTCACCAGAAGTGTGGTTATGAGGAAGGAGAGACCATAAAATGAGTAGAGAAGATTCTCAGAGAAGTCACAAAGGGTAGATAGAATCTGGAGGCCAGCAGAAATGATAGCCTTAGCAAAAGAAGAACACTTTTATTTTTACAAAATAGGGAGGAAGGTAGGATAAAGATGCAGGTGATTTTATAGGTTTAGTGGCAGAATATTAAGGCAATTTTTACTTCCTGGCTTTTAAAAATTCTATGAATTGGGAGCTGAGGCATCTCTTGAGAGGTAAGGGGAAGATTGAGCATTGGAGGAAGGAAATAGACCCTGTGGTCCCTACAATGTAGAGCATTTGAGAGAGAGCAATCAAGAAACAGCAGGACTTGAGGGCAGCCTCAAGAGCCAAATTACATTTGGTTGGTTGCTTTTATCTTTCCAGAGCACAGTAATTTTGTTACAAGGTGACAGAAGGCTGAAAGTTGAATTTTAATTTCAATTTCCCTATTTTCAACATTATTCTTACCACATCTATGTCACTATCCTTTGCTGTTTGGGCAATATAAATGAAAGCACTTCTCTGAGATTTCAAACTAGATTAACAGGTGTTTCAAGACTTCTGGCTTCTTTAAGAATCTTGAGAGTCACTTTAACAGTAGTAGAGAGACTCTCTCACTTTAGTATAAATAGTGCTACCTGATTTCTAGTTGACTAATCAAAATGCTAAAACAATAAAAATATATCTTCAATTTCTTCTCACCTCTCCATTGTTTATGTGTCCTGAGACATATATACAATGGAGAGGTGAAAAGAAAAAGAAGAGAGGCCTGAGCTAGTACACTTATTCTCCTCACCATGTAATATCCTGTGCTGCCTTGGGACTCTTCTACTGGGTGGACTTACTTCCCATATTATACTTCCCACTTAGTCCCATCACTTGTAAATAATAAAAACTCAAAACAAACCCATGAGGGCTAATATTTTACCATGTTGGTAGCCTGAAGATACATTATTATGTTTGGAATTATGGTTTCATAAGACATCATATTTGTAGTTTTAGATAAAGGAATGGAGAAGAAAAGTGAAAGTCTGATGTATCCTACAGCAAGAAAAAGTAATCCTTAGCATTAACTGATTATACTAAGATTCAGATATAACTATGAGTTTTATTTTTTTTCTGAAATAAATACAAAGACAATATGATTAAGTGTGATATTGACATTGGACGGTGCTTTGTTGCACACAGACAAATACGAATATCAGTTTCTTAACTTTATTTTCTTAAACTCCATTGGCAAAATTGTTTGTAGATTGAGATGTTATAAAACATTTTAGAGTACAAATGTATTTTTAACTGTTAATTATACGTAGCATTTGCTGAAAATTCCATCACTTGAAAGCAAAATAGAATGTGAAAACAGACTTTGACCTGTTCCCACAAAGAAAAAGAATGAAAGCAGTGTTCCAAAATAAAATAACATAGAAAATGATAATAATCAAGAGATAAATCAATTCTAATAGTATTAACTAAGAAACACTAGTATTAATGAAGTTTTATAGCTACAAATATTCTTTGTATATTTATATTCTACTCTTCAATCCTTTCTGTGAAAATCATTTATTTGGTTGCTACTACATTTATGAAAGTCTCCTACAAAATGGAGGAGATTTAAGATATCACAAAATCACACTTTCTTCTTTGAGGAAATTTCTGAATACACTGATGTTTCACAGGAAACTGCAATTAGGCAGAAATTCCCAGAATTAGTGTGTGTGTGTGTGTGTGTGTGTGTGTGTGTGTGTGTGTGTGTATACATGTGTATATATATGTATTTTTACAATTTATATATGCATTGTATATAACTACATATTTATATATGCATACAATTGTATATACATATATAATTTTACATACATATGTACACACATATGTATGTAAAGTTTATCCTAATGATATAAACCATCGATACCTACAATATATCCTAAGTTACTGCTCAGAGATTTTCATGAGTATAAGCCACCATGAGACCATCAACATTTTCTGCATAATTGAAAAAAATTAAAGAAATACTTAATATTTAATGTAGGTTCTATGGAATGCATATTATACTTATTTCTTAATCAATAATCCATGCATTGGGTATTTTTTAGTTTTTAATTAAATAGAACATCATTTCAAATTATTTTGGTTAAATGGACATTTATAAACAGCATTTTTAATAGATTTTTTCTTCTTAAAAAAGAGAAAAATATATTTATTATCATGCTAGAAGTTTTGCAAACTGTGATAATACAGACAATATTAATACTGTTTTGTAAGTATCAGACATTTTCATCATAATCATCATCATCATATCTTTTAGGAATTCAGTTTAAATTTTCAAAAACAGTTATTCTATAACTGCCAATTTTTAACTTTTATGTTTAAAGCTTGGAGATTGATGGTGGTTTTGAATAGCAAACAGAAAACTTAGAAGCTCATAAGCTAGCTTTTATATCCATGCCTTACACTGACGTAACTTATTTACCTTTTATAGACTTCATTTTGAGTCCTGTGATTCTTGACACATCTGATGCTTTTTGTTATGAGTAGTTTTAACATGTTTATAACTTTTAATACATGAATGAATTCAGTTTATATTCAAATTCAACACAATTATGAATAAATAATGTAGACACTTTCTTAAATTACTATATACTTACAGTGGAGGATTCACTATTTCATGCCTACAGGCTAAGAACATTTTTACAGTTATTCTCTTCATAATGACTATAATTATGACAAAAAACAAAAAGGGTTGAACCTGTGTGAATACCATTGTATAACAATGTTTTGCCTAGTGATTCTTAGATAAATCCATTTCTCCCTTGGACTCTGGAACCCTGTGATTTTTATTTTCTTTCAAAAACATCACATATATTGGGATTTCAGTACTTTGAAACTTGGTCAAACTTCATGAGGAAATAACCTAAGAAATCATTCTCCAAATTTAGATTCACATTATTTTTAAGTTGGACTTGAGAGTGACAGGCAAGTCATTTACAGGGAAAACCTCAGCAGGGGAGGAAGAGCCTGGGGCCCTAAACAGCTGAATGCCCCAGGCAATCTGTAAGTACAGAACTGCTCTGTGAACTTATGCTGGAGTGCATCTCACTGGACAGATTTGCTTGTCGGAGGTTATTTTTTCTTTTCTTGGTTTCGAGTCAAGATGGAGAAATCATTTTGCTATGACATTATTTAAAAAAAAAAAAGTTAGGCAAGACTTAAGTAGTGAGGTGTATATTCTCTTCTCAGTATGTGCCTGAAACTCCCATCAACACTGACAGTAGTTATGCAGATGTATGCAGAAGAAAATAGACCCCTTTTAACATTAAACATCAGATTTGGGTTTCCCCAGAGAACACTGGCTACTGAAGTGGCTGTGAATGATGCATTCTCACAGAATATTTCAGCCATAAATCATCCTGAATAATACTTTTCCTAGAGTTCTTTTCTACTCATTTGAAATCCTAGTGTATCATGCATATACTTACTGACTCTATTTCAGACTGATCCTAATACATTTACCAAAATAAGATTCAAATAATTAAATGTGACTTTTATAATTGTTTTCCTCTGAAGATCCAGAGCCTAATCTGGCTCTGGTTAATCATTTTAATTTGACTTTTAATACAGTGTCAGTTTATTTAGTTGGAATTAGTTTTCTATTTCCATCCTTTTTGTAAGCGCTGCCTGTTTACTTAACAATATTTGGCTTTGCCTAATGATATGTACAGAAGACAGTGCTAAGTGGAACATCAGCTGTTTACATCAGCTCTAACAATTAATGCATGTTAATTTTTAATTACACTGATTGTACTAGAGGCAGAATGTATGTTTCTTCACAGAACAGATGTACTAGTCAGCTTGGCTGGTGAACATGCATATCGATCAGATGTTGATGCTGCCAGCAATTCAGCAAAGTCTGCTAAGAGTGTCGGCTTCTAATGTACTTACAAGTTTACGGCTTAGAGTCCTGGTAGAGGCAATACAACTCGATGCTATATCCTCTAATGTTTACAGATAATCACAGTATGTCTGTTTTGTGGTTAGCATTCTACAGCGTATGATTAGAAGATTGACTAGGTATGAGGCGATCCAAAGGTGTCATTGCCTGTGGACTGCTTTCTCCATTATTATTTGCTGCGATCTCTTCAAAGATTTTATTTTGTCATTAGGAAACTTTTTTTTTCAGCCCATGTTTCTTGTGTTAATACTAGGTCTTTAACACAGATGACCCACTCTTCCTTCAAGGAGAATCTAAAAGGCAATATAATTACTTGCAAAGAAATCTGTCTCTGTTGAATGAACATCATCATCAAAGCTAGAAGGGAAATACATAGAAAATGCCAGCAGCTAAATAGCAGACAGCCGACAGGCTCTCAGTCAATGGCCAATCAATCAAGAGGCATTTATTGATTGTTTCAATATTTTGAGCATTTCACTAAGTACTATGGGCTACCTTGTCAAGAGGAGTAAAAAGAAATCTCAAAGACCTTTGCCTTTAGGAAACTCATAATCTTACTCATAACTAACATGAAAAATAAGACTCATATGCACAAAACAAATAAATTGTTTTATAAACTACAATGTATATGCTCTAGTTGATAACATGTAGTTGGCAATATATGCACTCAGAATGTAGGGAATGCTTTATGATGGAGTTGAACTACAGTAGAACTGGAGTCATTTATCCAAAATTACCGTTTGAATATTGATATGGTTTGGCTCTGTCTCCCTACCCAAATCTTATTTCAAATTATAAAACCCACAATTTGAGGAAGGGATCTATAATCCCTATGTGTTGAGACAAGGAGGTGATTGGATTATAAGGGTGGTTTTCCCATGCTGTTATCAGAGTAGTGAATTTTTATGGCCTCTGATGGTTTTATAAGTGTTTGATGGTTCCTCCTTCACATGCTCTTGCCTGATGCCCTTAAGATGTACTTGCTTCCCCTTCTGCCGTAGTTGTAAATTTCCTGAAGCCTCCCCAGCTGTGAGGAACTGTGAGTCAATTAAACCTCTTTTCTTCAAAAATTACCCGATCTTGGGAAGTTCTTTATAGCAGCATGAAATTAACTAATACAATAGAGGGTACTGCAGAGAGTGGAGTACTGTTAAAAAGATACTTGAAATTGTGGAAGAAACTTTGGAACTGGGTAATGGGCAGAGGTTGGAATAGTTTGGAGAGCTCAGAAGAAGACAGGAAGATGTAAGAAAGTTTGGAGCTTCCTAGAGACTTGTTGATGGTTTTGACCAAAATCTTGTTAGTGACATGCACAATAAACTCCAGGCTGAGGTGGCATCAGATTAAGATGAGGAATTTATCAGGAACTGGAGCAAAGGTGACTCTTGCTATGCTTTATCAAATAGACTGGTGGCATTTTGCTCCTGCCCTAGATAACTGGGGAACTTTGAATTTGAGAGAGATGATTTAGGGTATCTGGTGGAAGAAATTTCTGTTTCTGTTAGGAAGGTATGGTTGGTTTTGAAATGTGAAAAGACATGAGATTTGGGAGGGGCAGGGGTGGAATGATATGGTTTGGCTCTGTGTCCCTACCCAAATTTTATCTCAAATTCTAATCCCCACATGTCGAGGGAGAAAGGTGATTGGATCATAGGAGAAGTTTCACCCATTCTGTTTGTGTGATAGTAATGAGTTCTTATGAGATCTGATGGATTTATAAGTGTTTGACAGTTCCTACTTCACATGCTTTCTCTTTGCTGCTGTCATGTAATATGTGACTGCTTCCCTTTTTGCCACAATTGTAAGTGTCCTGAGGCCTCCCCAGCCATGAGGAACTGTTGAGTCAATTAAACCTCTATTATGTATAAATTACCTAGCCTCAGAAAGTTCTTTATAGCAGTATGAAAATAAATTAATATATATATAAAAGTAGTAAGCCATATTTTAAAAACTACTTTGCCAAAATCTTCTACATCATTCTACAGATAAGAATATCAAACTGAAGCATCTCTCTTTTTCTTTTAGTGTATTCCCACCTATTGTTCTCCATAACACTTATAAAGAAATCTCTAATTTAATCATTCTGACACACTGATTAGATTTAAAAATTCGATTCTAAACTTCTATGGAAATATAAATGACCAGGAGTAGCCATAGCAATCTTAAACAGGAACAAAGATGAAGGATATACATGACCAGATTTCACAATGTATTGTAAAGCTTTAGTAGTTAAGACAATGTGGTTTGATGTAGTTATAGTTTAAAACACCAAAGCAACTAAGAATTCAGAAGCAGGCCTGCTTATGCCATGACCATCTTGGGAGCATAAGATTGTTTAATAAACAATGCTGGACTAATTCTATATTTATATGAATAGAAATGGACTTTAAAATAGAATCTGTACTAGACATGGAGTAATTTAAGATAATTTATAGTTGCAAATGTGATATGTAAAACTATTATGTTTCCAGAAAAAAATATAAGACAATATATTTATGACTTTAGTGGAGACAAATACTTCTTTGAAAGAGCACAAAAGCATTAGCTCTACAAGAAAAGATTGCTATACTGGAATTCACTTTAAAATAAATAATTTTGTTCATCAGAAGATATAATAAAAAGAGTAAAGAGGCAGGCCACAGATTAGGAGAAGATATGCAATGCATATATCTAACATAATATATAAAGAACTCCTAAAAATAAAATAGAAAAAGACAGCCAAACCAGTTTTTTAAAAAATGGGCAAACAACTCAAAATGGCACCCAAGAAACACCATTCACTTGGCAAACATATGGAAAGACACTTAACATCATTAGTTATTACAGAGATGGAAAATATAATCGGAATGAGATGCCACTGAAATACTACCAGAAGGGCTAAAATTAGAAGAACCTGACAAAACCAAAGTTAGCTAAGTATGGAACAACTAAAACTCTTATTTATTGCTTGTGGTAGTGTATATTGGAACTATATTCCTGAGAAATTGGCAAATATTACTAAAGTTAAACATACATATATGTTATGATTCACAAATTTCATTCATAGGAGTATGCTGAGAACAAATGATTATGTTGATTAAAAAGTATATGATAATTGTTATAAGAGCTTTATTTATAATATCCCTAAACTGAAAATGATCCAAATGACATTGAAGAAAACAATGACTTGTTATGGCATATTCATACCATGAAGTATTCTGTAGGAATAAAAAGAAGAAATTATTGCTACACACAACAGCATAATAGTATCTCAGATTCATAATACTGAGAAAAAGAAGCGGATATCACCTCTATGTGATTCTCTTTATATGCACTTCAACAAGAAGGAAAAATGGGAGTTCCACTTCTGGTATCACTGTGAGGAGCTCCGTGGGTTTACTACCTAGTGAAACTTGTACATATTATAAATAAAAACAACATTGAAGTTTTCAGGAATTGTATATAGTAAATAAAAA
The DNA here is from genome assembly GCF_001604975.1 of Cebus imitator. NCBI lineage: Eukaryota > Metazoa > Chordata > Mammalia > Primates > Cebidae > Cebus > Cebus imitator. The sequence continues at coordinate 304,411 of NW_016107325.1, read as the reverse complement.
AAATACTTATTCAAAAAATCTATTATACTTAGTAAAAACTGCAAGAGCCTGGATTCTTAAGCCAAGACCCATGCCTTTCATTCCCCCTTTTCCAATTCAACTAGATAGAAACTCTGCTCCATAGTTGAACAGCCAAGAACACAGACCTCTCTCTTCTTCCAGCACCAAGTTGGAGGGCTCTTTTCCCTAAAGATTCAGAACATCAACATTTTTCATCTTGATCCCAGCTACCTATTTCTTCTGAATCTAAGCTCTAGATGAGCATAGCTAAGGCATGAAAGAGCCCTTTTATTGCCTAGTCCTCATTTATGGGACAAATGATTTAGTTTGGGAGTGGTGTCTGGGCATACATGAGCCCCCAGTTGCTCTTGCCCTGGCTCATGGGATGAGGATTTTGTAAAAACAAAGGAGGCAAGCCAAAGATACCTAAAGATGCTGACCCTCTTATCCACTGAGTGCTCTGCTCTTCAATTCGGGTGTCACTTAGAGAGAAACTGACCATTTTTCCTCTCCCAACACCAAACACTTGGTTAATATTTTGTCTGAGAAAACAAGCAAGCCACAAACAAGAACAGCAACTTCAAAGTCCTTTTCAAAGAAAGTAACTTCATTTGCAGCAGAATGCAAAAAAGTCAGGCAATGGAGCACTCTCAAAAACAGTAGAAGTCTAGGTAAAAAGCAATTGACAAGGTAGGCAAAAAGCAAAATTAATACATTAATGGGAAATATGAGCTATTCTTAGAGAAGCTAGCTTATTGGAAAGAAATGGAGAAATAGCTTGGAAGAGCCCTTCTGGTGTCAGTACAAATCTCAAACACTGACCTTTGGAACTACAACTTCAAGGAGCCTAATTTGATTGGATTGTTCTGTGGAACAATTTGTGTCCTGGGGTATTATTGTAAATGTTGGGAAAAGCATCAAAGGAGAAAGGATTTACAGAGTGCCTACATAAATTGGTTATGAGTAACATGTAAACAAGGAACAACAAACTGTGGAAGTCTGCATAAGGCCTCTGAGGAGGAAAGCCTCTCCATGCTTCATGTTCCAGTGCAGGGTGACCTTGGCTCTGTTACCACAAACATTGTGCTCAAGGACATAAAACCCCTCATAGCACTATGATGTAGCCAGACTTGTAGGTTCCTTGTAAGAGCCGAGGTCCATCAGCTTCACATAAATAATAGGCTAAAGATAATCACATATTCTTGGTTTGTGGAACTCCCAAACCACCACTGTTCTAAGTCCTTAGGATGACACACCAGTTCCAGCTCACTGATTCACTTCCAGCTCACTGATTCACTCCACCATCACTCCACCACTACCCTATAGATCAAAGTGATTGTAATCAATAAATAGTGTGGATGATGAGAGCTCAGGGCCTTCACTGTTTCCTCCAGAGTAATAAAGTGATGCCCCCTGGTCCCACTTTCTCTCTTAATCTGTCTTTTTCTCATTCCTTTGTTGCCACTGAACTCAGGGTACCCACAGGTGATGTAGGGCTGGCTCCCTACAGTAAACAGCAGAGCAATGAGCCAGCAATTGGTGAAGCTTAATATCTGGCGTGATAAGGAGAAATAAAGAGAGTCCTGTCAAAGACACTGTCAACCCAGAATGACTCTGGGCTTACCAAAAACTGTATCCTCTGAAAAGCAACATCACACAGACTTCACTAAAACAACCCAGCCAGTTACTAAACAAGCAAAGAAGAAAATATCAATAACAAGCTCTGGAATGGAGAGGAAAATTGCTACAATACATTATCTAAAATGTTCAGTTTCCAGAAAAAAAATGAGATGTGAAATGTGAAAGGATGAGCCAAATACTAGAATAAAAACAAGGAATAAAAACTTCCAGTGAGAAACAACAGAAATTGTGCATAATAGAGAAATATTTCAAAGTAGCCCTTGTAAATATGTTCAAAGAGCTAAAGAAAACCATTATTAAAGAAGTAAACTGTAATAAAACTGTTGCATTAGAGAACATTAATAAAAACATAGAAATTATTTAAAAAATAGAAAAAGCTGACACTAAAAACTGCAATAACTAAAATGAAACATTTACTAAAGGGGCTCAATAGTAGATTTTAACAGGCAGAGGAAAAAATTAGAAAATTTGAAGACATTAATTTAAAATAATGTCTTCAAAACTAATGTATTCAAAATAAAGATTCAGAGAAAATATATGTATAGATTGAGTATCCATTATCAAAAATGCATGGAAACAGAAATGTTTCAGATTTCAGATTTTTTTTAATTTTGGAATATTTGCATATACATAATGAGATATCTTGGAGATGAGACCCAAGTGTAAACAAAATTTGTTTATGTTTCATATATACCTTATACATGTAGCCCGAAGGTAATTTTGTACAATATTTTTGGTAATTTTGTGTAAGAAACAAAGTTTCTATACATTGAATCAACAGAAAGCAAAAGTGTCACTATCTCAGCCACTCATGTGGAATATCTGTTTTGGTTGGCATCACTATCATTCTTCAATCTCAAAAATTTTTTCTTTTATTTTTATTGTACTCTAAGTTATAGGGTACATGTGCAGATCATGCAGAATTGTTGCATAGGTACATGCATGGTTTGCTGCCTCCATACCCCCATCACCTATATCTGGCATTTCTTCCCATGTTATCCCTCCCCAACTTCTCCACCCTGGCTTTCCCTCCCCTAACCCCCCACAATAGACATTAGTGTGTGATGTACCTCTCCCTGTGTCCATGTGTTCTCACTGTTCAACATTTGCCTATGAGTGAGAACATACGGTGTTTGATTTTCTGTTCTTGTGTCAGTTTGCTAAGAATGGTGGTTTTCAGATTCATCCATGTCCCTACAAAGGACATGAACTCATCATTTCTTATGGCTGCGTAGTATTCCATGGTGTATATGTGCCACATTTTCCTTGTCCAGTCTGTCATCGATGGGCATATGTGTTGGTTCCAGGTCTTTGCTATTGTGAACAGTGCCATGATAAACATAGGTGTGCATTTGTCTTTATAGTAAAATGATTTATATTCCTTTGGGTAAATACCCAGTTAAGGGATTGCTGGGTCAAATGGAATTTCTATTTCTAGGTCCTTAAGGAATTGTCACACTGTCTTCCACATGGCTGAACTAATTTACACTCCCACCAACAGTGTAAAAGTGTTCCTATTTCTCCACATCCTCTCTAGCATCTGTTGTCTCCAGATTTTTTAATGTTCACCATTCTAACTGGTGTGAGATGGTATCTCATTGTGGTTTTGATTTGCATTTCTATAATGCCCAGTGATGATGAGCATTTTTTTCATCTTTGTTGGCCTCATAAATGTCTTCTTTTGAAAAGAGTCTGTTTATATATTTTTGCCCACTTTCGAATGGGTTTGTTTGTTTCTTGTAATTCTGCTTTAGTTATTTGCAGCTTCTTGATATTAGCCCTTTGTCAGCTGGGTAGATTGCAAAAAGTTTTTCCCATTCTGTTGGTTGCCTGTTCACTAGAATGATTGTTTCTTTTGATGTGCAGAGATTCTTAAGTTTAATTAGATCCCATTTGTCTATTTGGGCTTTTGTTGCCATTGCTTTTGGTGTTTTCGTCATGAAGTTCTTGCCTATGCCTATGTCCTGAATGATTTTGCCTAGGTTTCCTTCTAAGGTTTTTGTGGAGTTAGGTTTTATGTTTAAATTTTTAATCCATCTGGGGTTAATTTTAGTGTAAGGTGTAAGGAAGAGGTCCAGTTTCTGCTTTCTGCACATGGTTAGCCAGTTTTCCCAAGACCATTTATCAAGCAGGGAATCCATTGCTTGTTTTTGTCAGGTTTGTAAAAGATCAGATGGTTGCAGATGTGTGGTGTTATAAACAGAACCAAAGACAAAAACCACATGATTATCTCAATAGATGCAGAGAAAGCCTTCAAGAAAATTCAACAGCCCTTTGTGCTAAAAACTCTCAATAAACTAGGTATTGATGGAATGTATCTCAAAATAATAAAAGCTATTCATGACAAGCCTATAGCCTATATCGTACTGAATGGGCAAAAACTGGAAGCATTCCCCTTGAAAACTGGCACTAGACAAGAATGCCCTGTCTTACCATTCCTATTCAATACAGTATAGGAATTTCTGGCCAGAGCAATCAGGCAAGAAAAAGAAATAAAGAGTATTCAGTTAGGAAAAGAGGAAGTCAAATTGTCTCTATTTGCAGACAGCATCATTGTATATTTAGAAGACCCCATCGTCTCAGCATAAAATCTCCTTAAGCCGATAAGCAATTTCAGCAAAGTCTCAGGATACGAAATCAATGTGCAGAAATCAAAAGCATTCCTATACACCTATAACAGTTAAACAGAGAGCCAAATCATGAGTGCACACACATTCGCAATTGCTACAAAGAGAATAAAATACTTAGGAATACAACTAACAATGGATGTGAAAGACCTCTTCAAAGAGAACTACAAACCACTCCTCAAGGAAATAATAGAGGACACAAACAGATGGAGAAACATTCCACAGTTATGGTTAGGAAGAATCAACATCATGAAAATAGCCATACTGCCCAAAGTAATTTATAGATTCAACTCTATCCCCATCAAGCTGCCATTGATCTTCACAGAACTGGAAAAAAATTTTAAACTTCATATGGAACCAAAAGAGAACCCGGATAGCCAAGACAATCTTAAGCAAAAAGAACACATCTGGAGGCATCACACAACCTGACCTCAAACTATATTACAAAACATATATATAGACCAATGAATCTCAATTTCTATGCTATCAATAAGTAATTATTTTCTTATACTTGGTCACACATATGTACTAATAGTAAAAAGTATGATATACCATTAATACAGTGAAAAAATTATGTATTTATGGGAACTAAGCAGCACATTAGCTGCACCAGAATACCTGTGTAGGCTGTTAAACAACATCAACAGGAAACAACAGTAGGCTTTCAGTCTCCAGCTGCAATGCTGTGTCTTGATTAAAAGGGTACTGTATAGTAAGACCCTTGGAGACTGTTAGTGAACTGTGTGTTGTGGGGTTGTGTTTCGACTGTGACTTGTGACATCATGTGAGTGCTCAAAAAATTGTGGATTTTGAAGCACTCAAGATTTGAATTTTTCGAATTAAGAATGCCTAGTCTGTGCATGTATACACACATAACTATTTAGTAAATATATATATATAATATTTACACAGACACACATACATACACTATATGTGTATATAGTATTGTTGGGCTTATAACATATGGAATTGTAACATACTGGCCAATAACAGCACAGAACATGTGGGTTGGATGCAAAGCTGTATTGGGCTAAGGAAATTACTACAAATTAAAACTCAAATCCATGGAAATAAACAAACAGAACCACAAATGATAGATGAGAATGTTAATATAACAAAAGCTATGGATATATATTTGCTCACCCTTCCTCCCTTAGCTTCTTTAAAGCAGTTTTACTGTATAAAACTATGATTTTAATAAGCATCCTTGGGTTTGTAGAAATTATAAGTATAGAATGTTTAAGAGTAATTCACAAAAGGAGGGAAAGAAAATAGTTATATAGGAGTAATGTCTTTTTATTTCAACAAAATTAAGTTTGTATAAATATAAAGACATTTCTTATAGGTTAATATCTATATGATAAGCCTGAAAGCAGCCACTATGGAAGTAACTTAAACAATAGAGTAAATAATTTATAAAAAATTGAAATACTCCCAGAGAAAATATTTACCTGATGCAAAAAAAAAAAAAGCAGTAAAAGGGGAATAGAGGAGGCAAAAGATATAGGAGATATTAAAAAAAGGTAAAATGGTATATGTAAATCCAATTATGTCAATAGTAATAGTAAATATTAATAAATAAAATATTCCAATTAATAATCAGGAATTTTTAGATGGGATTAAAAGCTGGGATCTAATACACTTGAGATTTAAATATATAAATCAATTTAAAAAATAAAGAATGGAAAAAGATTTATGCAAAGAGAAAATCATGAAGTGACTATAATAAAAATAAACAAAATAGATTTCAAAACAAATAATGTTACTAGACATAAAGAAAGATATCTGTAATGACAAAATAATCCATCAGAAAGATACGACAATTATACACATTTATGGACCTAATAACAGAGTAACAAAATACATAAAGCAAAAACTGACAGAAATGAAAGGTGACATAGATAATTGAACACTAATAGAGAACCCAGATCCCCACTTTTTGCAACAGATAGATCAAATACACAGAATTTCAACAAAAAATAATACTTGTACAACGTTATAAACAAATGAAATTTAATAGATATTTGTAGAATAGTTCATTCAATAACTGAAAAATATACATTCTTTTCAAGTACACAGGGAATACTCTTTAAGGTAGCTATTATGCTATGTCATTTTTTGAAAAAACTCAGTTCCAAATAATACAAATAATATAAAGTATGTTTTCTGACTACAATAAAATAATGGCAAAATAACACAAATTAGAGAAACTTACATATATGTGGAAATTAAACAACAGACCGGGCTTGTAGTTTAACCATCAACAGAACAGTGTACCTTGTTCTCAGTAAATAATTTCCAAACACACTCCCTCCCACCATTTACCATTTAAGTCACCAATGTCTATTATTCAACTCTCTATGACCATGTGTAAATGGTATTTAGCATCCGCCTATGCATGAGAACAAGTCAGTTAACTTTTGGTTTCTGACTTATTTCCTGTAATCTAATGGCCTGTGATTGCATCCATGTTGCTGCAAAAGACATGATTTTTTTCTTTTTTATGACTGAATAGTGCTCCATGGTGTATGTGTACATATGTGTGTGTGTTTGTATGTCTGTACATATACACAGCACATTTTCTTTATTCAATCATCTGTGGATGGACACTAGGTCAATTTCATATCTTTGCTGTTCTGAACAAGGCTGTGGTAAACATACAAGTGCAAGAGTTTTTTTTTTTTTTTTTTTTTGAGACAGAGTCTTGCTCTGTCTCCATATTGGAGTGCAGTGACACGATCTCAGCTACTGCATTCTCTGCCTCCTGAGTTCAAGTGATTCCCCTGCCTCAGCCTCCTGAGTAGCTGGGACTACAGGCATGCATCATCATGCCCGGGTAACTTTTTGTATTTTTAGTAGAGATGGGGTTTCACCATGATGGCCAGGATGGCCTTGATCTCATGACCTCATGATCAGCCTGCCTCAGCCTCCCAAAGTGCTGGGATTACAGACATTGGCCATCATGCCTGGCCTTTATTTATTTATTTATTTATTTATTTAAATATAAAGATTTCTTTTCCCTTGGGTAGATACTACTAGTGGTATTCTTGAGTCAAATGGTAGTTCTACTTTTAGTTATTTCCTTTGAGAATCTCCATATTGTTTTCTATAGAGGTTGAACATTTACATTCCCATTAGCAGTGTGCAAGTATTCCCTTTTCTCCACATTTTCACTACCATCTGTTGTTTTTTGACTTTTTGAGAATAGCCATTCTGACTGGTGTGAGATGATATCTCACTGTGGTTCTAATTTGCATTTTCTTATCTTTAACGATGTTGAACATTTTTTAATATGTTTGTTGGCAATGTGTATGTCTTCTTTTAAGAAGTGTCTTCATGTTTTTTACTCATTTTTAAATGAAGTTATTTGTTTTATTATTTTTCTTTCTTGAGTTGTTTGAGTTACCTGTAGATTCTAGATTCTTGTTCTTTGTCAGATGCAAATATATTCTCTCCTTCTGTAGCTTACCTTTTTACTCTGTCGATTATTTATTTTGCTGAGCAGAGCACTTTCGTTTAAGTAAGTCCCATTTGTCTACTTTTGCTGTTGTTGTTGCTTGTGCTTTTGAAGTTTTGGTCATAAATTCATTGTCTAGGTCAATGTCCAGAAGTTTCTCCTAGGTTTTATTTTAGGAATTTTTTAGTTTCACATTTTTAATTTTAAGTATTTAATTATCTTGAGTTAATTTTTGTATATGGTGAGAAAGGGGATCTAGTTTCATTTTTCTGCATATGGCAATGCAATTTTACTAGCACAATTTGTTGAATAGGGTGTCATTTCCCCAATATACATTTTAGTTGACTTTGTCAAAGACCACTTGGTCATAGGTATGGCTTCATTTTGGGGTTCTCTATTTTGGTCCATTGATCTATGTGTCTATTTTTACACCAGTACCATGCTATTTTGGTTACTATAAACTTATTGTATAATTTAGTCAGGTAATGTGAGGTCTCCAGTTTTATTCTTTTTATTTAGACTTGCTTTGGCTATTCAGGGTTTTGTAGATTCTAGGCAAATTTTCTGACTGGTATTTTAATAGTAATTTTGCTGAATGTATAGCTAGCTTTAGGGAGTATCATCATTTTAACAATATTGATCCTTCCAATCCCTGAGCATAGGATGTTTTTTAATTTATTCATCAGTGGTTTATAGTTTTCCTTTTAGAGACCTTTCACCTTCTTGGTTAAATATATTGCTAGGTATTTTGTTTATTTATTTTTGTAGCTATAATAAATGGAATTAATTTGATTTAAAGCTTAGTTATTATTGGTGTATAGAAATGTTCCTGATATTTGTACATTGATTTTGTATCCCGAAACTTTACTAAAGACACCTATGACTTTATCCATTTCCTCTAAGTTTCCTAGTTTGTGAATATAGAGCTGTTCATAATAGTCTCTCATGATCTTTATATTTCTATGGTATCACTGTAATGTCTCTGTTTTCATCACTGATTTTTCTTATTTGAAATTTCTCTCTTCCTTTCTTCATAAATCTAGCTAGCAGTCTATTTTATCTATCCTTTCAAAAGATTATCTTTTAATTATATTGATCCTTTCTATTTTTCTATTTTGGTCTCAATTTCATTTAGCTCTGTTTCAGGTCCTTTTTATTTTTCTATTTTGGTCTCAATTTCATTTAGCTTTGCTTTAATGTCTTTTATAATTTTTTTTTTTGAGCTAGCTTTGGGTTTGGTTTGTTCTTGTTCTCCTTTTGTTTGAGGTGTAATGTCAGCTTGTAAATTTGTGATCTTTCTATTTTCTTGATGTAGGCACTTAATGCTGTATCCTGAATGTTTTGCTTTGTCGTGCATCTATTTTCATTCATTTCAAAAAATTTTCAAATTTCTGTGTTGATTTCATTATTGACATAAAGGTAATTGAATATCATGCTCTTTCATTTCCATGTATTTGTATAGTTCTCTAAGTTCCTATTAAAATGAATTTCCACTTTCATTTTACTGTGATCTGAGAAGATACTTAATATAATTTTGATTTATTTAAATTTATTGAGACTTGTTTTGTGGCCTAACATGTGGTCTACCTTAGAAACTGTTCCATGTAATGATGAGAAAAATGTATATTCAGAAATTGTGGATAAAATATTCCATAAATGTCTGTGAGGTCAATTTTGTCTAAACTCCAATTTAAGTACAGTGTTTCTTTGTTCATTTACTGTCTAAATAATGTTTCTGGTGCTGTCAGTAGGGTGTTAAAATTCCACTATTAATGTGTTGCTATCTCTTTTCTTAGGTTTAGTATTGTATTAATCTGTTTCATGCTATATAGATACTACTTGACACTGGATAATTCATAAAGAAAAGAGGTTTAATTGACTCACAGTTCCACATAGCTGGGGAGGCCTCAGGAAATCTCTAATTGTGGTGGAAGGTGAAGGAGAGGCAAGGCATGTTTTACATGGTGGCAGGAGAAAGAGAATGAGGAAGTGCCACACTTTAAAGCCATCAGCTCTAGTAAGAATTCACCCACTGTCACAACAACAGCATGGGGGAAACTGCCTCCATGATCCAGTCACTGCCTATCAGGTTCCTTCCTGATGTGGGGGTTACAATTCAAGATGAGATTTGGGTGGGGACACAGAGCCAAACCATGTTATTCTGACCTTGGCCTCTCATTTTTATATTTTCATATTTTTAAACCAATCGTTTTTTCCCCAAAAGTTCACCAATGTGTTAGCTCATTCCAGCATTAACCCAAAAGTCCAAATGCAAAATTTCACCTGAGACAAGCCACGTTTCTTCCTCATATAGGATGGTAAAATCTAAAACAAGTTAGTTATTTCCATGATACAACTAGGAATGCTGGCATTAGGTAAATGTCCCCATTTCAAATGGGAGAAATCAGCCAAAACAAAGGGGCCACAGGCTCTATGCAAGTCAAAAACTTGCCCAGGCAGTCATTAAGTCTTAAAGCTCCAAGCATATCAGCCGAGGTCAGGAGTTCTACACCAGCTTGGCCAACACAGTGAAACTCTGTCTCAACTAAAAATACAAAAATTAGCCAAATGTGGTGGTGGACACCTGTAATCCCACTTACTTGGGAAGCTAAAGCAGGAGAATAGCATGACCTTGGGAGGCAGAAGTTGCAGTGAGCTGAGATCATGCCACTGCACTCCAGCCAGGGTGACAGAGTGAGACTCTGTCTCAAAACAAACAAACAAAAATCTTAAAGCTCCAAAATCTCCTTTGATTTCATGTCTCACATTTAGGGCATGTTGATGCAAGAAGTCACTCCCACAACCTTGGGAAGCTCTATCTCTGTGGCTCTGCAGGGTAGAGTTGCTATGACTGCTTTCATGGACTGTCATTGAGTGCCTGAACTGTATGTTGACCTCTTTTAGTCACGGCTGAAGCTGTCAGTTGGGACACAGATTACCAAATTCCAAGGCTGCACAGAGCAGCAGGGCTCTGGGTTTGGCCCACAGAAACTATTTTTTCTTCCTAGGCCTCTGGACCTGTGATGGAAGGGTCACCTTGAAGATCTCTGAAATGTGCTGGAGACATTTTCCCCATTATCATGGTAATTAACAGTGGCTCCTCATTACTTATACAAATTTCTGCAGTCTGCCTGAATTTCTCTCCAGAAAATGGGTTTTTCTTTTCTACCGCATGGTCAGGCTGTAAAGTTTTCAAACTTCTATGCTCTGCTTCTCTTTGAAACATAAGTTCCAATTTCATACCATCTTTGTATAAACACATAAAACTGTATGCTTTTTAAAAAAAAGCCAGGTCACCTCTTGAATGCTTTTCTGCTTAGATATTTCTCCCACCAGGTACCCTAAATCATCTCTCTCAAGTTCAAAGTTCCACAGAGGAACTTTCCCTAGAGAGGGCAGGGGCAAAATGCTGCCAGTCTCTCAGTTAAAGCATAGCAAGGGTGACCTTTGCTGCAGCCCCGATACTTCCTCATCTCCATCTGACACCACCTCAGTTTGGACTTCATTGTCTATATCACTATCAGCATTTTGATTAAAACCATTCAAGTCTTTAGGAAGTTTTAAACTTTCCCACATCTTCCTGCCTTCTTCTGAGCCCTCCAAATTGTTCCAACCTCTGCCCATTACACAGTTCCAAGTCAATTCTAAATTTTCAGGTTTTCTTTATAGCAGCACCCAACTCTGCTGGTACCAATTCTCTGTGTTAGTCTGTTTTCACTGCTATAAAAATACTACCTGAGACTGGATAATTTACAAAGTAAATAGGTGTGATAGACTCACAGTTCTGCATGGTTGGGGAGCCTTCAGGAAACTTACAGTCATGGTGGAAGATGAAGGGAAAGCAAGGCACATCTTACAAGGTGGCAGGAGAAAGAGATTAAGTGGAAGGCCCACACTTCAAGGCCATCAGCTCTCATGAGAACTCACTCACTATCACAAGAACAGCATGAGGGAGATCACCCCCATGATTCAATTACCTTTAAGCAAGTCTCTTTCTCAACACGTGGTTGATGAGATTTTGCTGGGCGTAAAGCCAAACCATATTAAATAGTATTTGCTTTATCATTCTGGGTATTCCAGTGTTGAGTGCATATATATTTGGGATTATCATATCTTCTCATTGAATTGATCTTTTTATTATTATATAATGACTTTGTTTTTGTTTACTGTTACAGATTTAAAGTCTGTTTTATTTGACATAAATGTAGCTAATCCTGTTTGCTTTGGGTCTCCAGTTGTTTGAAATATCTTTTTCCATTCTTTACTTTGAATCTATTTGTCTTTAATGACTAGGTTGGTTTCTTATAAGCAGCATATGGTTTTATCCTATTTTTTTTTATCCATTCCACCAATCTATATCTTTTTAGTTGAGTATTTAATTCATGTATCTTCAAAGATAATATTGATGTTAGGTTTTGTTTTGTTATTAATATCAGCTGCTGTCTAGTTGCTTTTGAGTCTCAATTACTGTTTTATAACAACTGTGAGTTTTATAATTTCAGTGTTTCTATGATGGTGATTATCAACCTTTCATTTCAAGGTTTAGATTGCTTGAGCTTTTCTTGAAGAACTGGCCTGGTGATGGCAAACTCTCTTAGTGTTTTCTTGGCCAGAAATACTTTATTTCTCCTTTATTTATAAAGCTTCATTTAGCAAGATACAAAATTCATGATTGATAATATTTTTCTTTAAGAATCTGAAAATTGAATCCCAATCTATTCTGGCTTGTGAGGTTTCTGCTAAGATATCCACTGTTAGTCTTATGGAATTTCCTTCGTATGTTATTAGATGCTTTTTTTCCTCATGTTCTTTTGGATCTTGTTTCTTCATATTGACTCTGTGTAATTTGATAACTATATGTCCTTGTGAAGTCTGTCTTGCTGTGTATCTCGTTAAAGTTCTTTGAGCCTTTATATCTGGATGTCTAAGTCTCTAAGAAAACTTTCAATTATTTCCTCAAAGAAGTTTTCCAAACTTTTTACTCTTTCTTCTCCCTCAGTGATACCTACAACTTGTAGATTTGGTTATTGGCATAACCCTGTACTCAAAGGCTTTATTCATTTAAAAATTATTTTTTCTTTATTTTTGTCTCCCTAGGTTAATTGGAATGACCTGTCTTCAAGCTCTGGGAAACTCTTTCACTTGGTTTAGTTTATTGCTAAAGATTTTGACAATAGTTTGAAATTCGTTCAATAAATTTTTGAATTCCAGAAAGTTCAGCTTGTTTTTTGTTTTTAACATCATATATCTGGCAAATTTATCATTCATACCCTGAATTATTTTTCTCATTTTTGTGTCTGTTGGTTTTCAACATTCTCTTAGATTTCTTTAAGCTTTTTAAAAATCAATATTTAAAATTATTTACCTAATATTTCGAAAGTGTCATTTTGCTTAGATTGAATTGCTGGAGAGTTCGTATGATCCTTTTGGGGTAATGTAATATTCTGTTTTCTATATATCCCAAATTGTTTCTATGGTTTCTTTTTAACTGGATAAATTATCTCTTATTTTTAATGTACATATTTTTTCATTTAGGGAAGATTTTTTTTTCCTGATTAATACTGCGACTATATGTATGTGGTGTAAGGACATTTGGGTTTGGTTCTGGGTGCTTTCAGTGGCAAAGACTGTATAAGTTACTTGATTGTAGATAACTTTTGTGTGGCAGCTTTTTTAAATGCTGGCTATTAAAGTGATAGGCTGGGTGTGTGAGCTGAGTCACTGCCTCCTGTGGCGCTGGGATGGTGGAGGTCTCAGGAAGCTTATTTTGTTTCCTAGTGTTGTGCGCTTGTGTCAGCACATTTTGTAGTGGGTTATGCAGTTCAACCTCCAGGCCAGTGGATGGTGCCTAAGGGTAAAAGCTGGTTATAACAAAAGCAGACAGGAATATGCCTGATCCTTTTTTCACTTAGTGAAGCTCTCAGTTGTCTCAGGACATGGACTGGTTTGTGGAGTGCACAATGGCTTGAACTCCCTTTTCAGTCCCTGAGTTGGGGACAAAGATGGGCTGAGTTGAACCACCAAGGCTGCCCTTGGAAACTGCAACATCAGGCACAAGCCTTAGCCCTGATTAGGATGGTAGGGTCAAATTTATTAAGATCTCTGCAGAGGAGGAGCAGGCTGCCCCAGCTCCAAGGCCGGGGCAGGCAAAAATGTTATCTGCTCCCTGCCATACCCTTGTCCCGGTGCTTAGGACACTCAAATTGGATGGACACTCCTGTCTATCTCCAGGCAGCAGCATAACCAAGAGCTATGAAAGGCTCTTGCCTTCTGGCTCACTGCTGAAATATCTTCAGTGCAAAATCTCCTTTTTCAGGCCAGAACACTCAGGTTTTTGGCTCTCTTGCTCGCCACTGCAGAAATCTTGCTGTTCATGTAGAGATAACAGGCCTCACCTTTCATGCAAGCCTGGGTCTACTGGGCACACTGCCAGTGGGGACATGGTCATCCCTAGTAACCCTAGAATGGCCATCCTCTGATGTGCCTTTACCAGCCTCTCACAGATGCAGCCAGGGCTGTCTCTGCAGGTGTGGGTGGGGAGAGGAGAAGTTCCTCTCTCCCTTTCCATGTCCATGCCTGAGCACTGAGGCTTCCTGCCCAATGGGATGGAATCACACTCTTTATTGCAGAGCCAAGCACACCACCTACATCTCTGCTGGAAGTGGCACTGTTTCTCCCAGCCCACCAGCAGGAGCTCCCGGGCCAGGAAAGTGTTTGCACTGGTCTCCTCTGTGCACATACTCCCTTAGTATGCTGCTTTTCCCATTCTCTTTGGAGCAGCCCTCCCAGAGGGCAAGACTACTGGGAATCCTGCCATTCCCCTGTGTCCAGCCAGCCCTGTGTAGCTGTTACAATCCAAGCAGGTTTGAGGAATGTCTGCAGGGCCTCTGGTGATATGGAGACACAAGAGCTGATGTTTCCTGAGCTGGACAGTTTCCCAGTCTGTGTACTCAAAGTATGGCACCCACCACCATAGCTCGGACCTGGAGTAGGGCAAGTGACTTTCAATGAGCTGGTACTCTGGTGTAATGCTCTTAAGAAGTCCCTAAATTGACATTCACAGCAGTGTTTGGGTTTTCAAGAGCAGAGCCATCTACTGCAAAGGCAAAGGGAGCCAATACCATGCACACATGCACTTTTGATGAAGTAAGTCCTTTGGGTTCCCAGCCAATCTCCGCCAGTCTCTTGTTTCCTTCTTTGTCTGTGCCCCAGCTTCTTCCTGTGAGATTTTCACTAGGTTCTAGCACTTTCCCCTTGATAACTTTTATTTTTTCTGAAGGAAACGGATGTCTGATGTTCCTAGTCAGCCATCTTGAAAAGAGACAGGAAGTTAATATAATTTTGACAAAGATACCAAGACCATTCAGTGGAGGAAAACTTGTGCTTTAGATGAATGATACTGAAAAACTGGATATCATATACTAAAAATGATATTAGATTTTATCACATCATATATAAAAAGTAACTCAAAATTTTTCAAGGACTTAAATATTAAAATTTTTCAAGGAAGGCAAAAATTCTTAGAAGAAAGATAGGCTAAATCTGCACAATTGCAGATATGACAATGGTTTGTTTACATATGATATCAAAATATGAACAAAACAATATGAGCAACAAAAGAAAAAGATAAATTGGACTCCATTAAAAATTTTCAAAAAGCCTGTGCTTCAAACTATCCTAAATGCTGAAGCTCTTTGAATTTAATATGTACTATTTTGTCCTCCAGCATCTGGAAATCTGCAGATTTAGGTGCACAAACAGTTAGACATGCGACACAGCATAATGAAGTATTTGTTTTCATAGAGGATCATCAAAACTCATAAACAGAGGATGAATAAACACAGAAGACAGAGGAAGGGTTTAGTTTTGGGGGCATGTGCCGATGGCCATGAAACAATTCTGAAATGCAAGTGACATTTCTAGAAGCATAATTTTCTTTGGCTCTTATTTTCTGCTTTTTACAGTTTATAATGATGATAGAGAACATCAGTTATCATAAATAGCTTTATAGAAGGGCTGTAGCTAGTTTATATCCGATAATGATTTTACTGTCTTTACTGAATCTAAAAATATATTAAAAGCAACAATAATTAGAATAGCATTTTCCTGGTACAATGATAAATAGACAGATCCAGAATTTCACAGTCCAGAAATATATTCAAATATAGTCAGGCAGTGCATAAAGATGTTTTGGTCAGTGACAGATGGCACATACAATGGTGATCCTGTACGAAGATAAAGGAACTGACAATTTTCTATCTCCTAGTGACACTGTAGTCATAATATTATAGTTCAATTACTTTATTTTTTAGGAAATTTAGGGTAGCCTATGTGTACAATGTTTATGAAGTCTATAGTAGTGTTTAGTAATATTCTAGGCCTTCATATTCAATCTCCATTCATTCACTGACTCAACCAGACTCCTGCAGGCTCCATTTATGGTAAGTGCCTTATACAGGTATACCATTTTTAAAATCTTGTGTACTGTATTTTATGTACTTCTCCTATGTTTAAAAATGTTTAGATACACAAATACTTACTATTAGAATTACCTACAGTATTTAGTGCAGTAATATGCTGCTCAGGTTTGGAATCTAACAAGAACAGGCTGTGCCATGTAGCATAGATGTATAGTAGGCTATATCATCTAGGTTTGTGTAATACACTCTAGCCTGTTTGCTTAAAAATGGAATTGCCTAACAATGTATTCTGTAGAACATATCCCCATTGCTAAGTGATGAATGACTGTATGTATAGAAATAAAACTTCTCACACCAGTGGGGAAGAGATAAATTGTTAAATTAATGATGGTTTGAATAATAGCATTTTGTGAGAAAAACCTTAGAACTTGATGTTCAATTTGTCCCTTAAAAAATAGGTTCTCAGTGTATAAAAGATCTAAATGTATAACATAAGTTAATGTGGGAAAAAGATGTTGACACGTTTATGTTATTTCATCTTTTACTCTAAAATAAGTTACCTAAATTAAATTGAAAATACATGTAAATATTGTCTTTTTGCTCTTTTTTTGTTTTCTTGACGGGGTCTTGCTTTGTCACTTAGGCTGGAGTGCAGTAGCACAAGCACAGCTCACTGCAGCCTTGACCTCCCAGACTCAAGTGATCCTCCCACTTCAGCCTCCCAAGTAGCTGTGACTGTAGGCATGCATCACCACCTCCAACAAAATGTTTTAAATTTTTTGTAGAGATAAGGTCTCACTGTGCTGCCCAGGCTGGAATTGAACTCTTGAAGCTCAAGTGATCATTCCACTTCTGGGTCCCAAAGTGCTGGGATTATAGGTGTGAGCCGCCATACTTTGCTGTCTTTATAGTTTTAATGAAAGTAAATTTTTTGTAAGTGTGTCAAAATGCCTTATCTCTCAACTGGGCTATTGCAATTTTCTGATAAATGTTCTCTCAACTTTAGCTTTTGTTCTCATCCCCTATAATCTATTCCTTGTGGTGCATCCTGAATGATCCCTTATAATGTAAGTCAGATAATGTCATTCCTCTGCTCAAAATCTCCTGATGGCTTCTCACATCACAGCCTAGCACTCACAGATCCCCTCAGCCTTTGGCCTCTTTGCCATTCCTCACATACACTTAGTAGGATCCCTCTTCATCTGTTGTTCCCCTGTGTAGTTCACTTCCTTGCTTTCTTTTAGAGTCTGATAAAATGCCATCCTCTCAGAGAGGCCTTTCTTGACTGCTTTATATAAAGGAGTAGCCCCCTCACCCAACCACTTTTTTACTGTCTCTCTTGCTTTTCCTTATCCTTTGCATGACATAGAAATCATCCCATATTTATACATATATATGTATATGTGTACACACACACACACACACACACACATATATATACACACACACACACACACATACACACATACACATACACACACACACACACACACA